>NC_041393.1:772797855-772822469 GCF_002162155.2 Triticum dicoccoides
GCGCTACCGGGTGCGGGATCTACAATCGGCGTCACCGCTGGCGGGAGCCTCATCTTCTTGGCGCTGGGGCCAGCCGACTCCATTTTCCTTATGGGCGTAGCGCCGAGCTCACGGGTTTGAGCAGAGTAGCCAGAGATGAGCCTAGTGGTAGTGCGAGTTGGGAAGAAGGAGGGTTGTGGATTTCTGTAGGAGTGGAAGAAGAGGAGCAGTGTACAAGTGAGGAAGAAGGTGAGCGGGGTTTTCTGGACGAGTGAGTAAGATTGGGGAGCGGGGGGAATTTGGTGGGGAGACGGAAGCGGGAGAGCGAGTTGTTCGTGTTTATAAGGCCCGATGCACTAACTACTGGCTTTTTCCCAAGAACCGCTCTCTTCTTTTGCGTTGCTGCATTGGAGCTGGCGTATGGGCTTGGCTGACTGGCCATGCATGCAGGATGCATGTGCCCGCCGGGCACTACATGCGCCTGGTTTTTTACTAGGCCTATTTAATAGGGTGGTTATGGAGTAAATTAAGGAGATTTACTTTCTCTGTGTGCATCCACCAAATTAGAGGATGCAGTACTGGATGCAGACACTCACATTAAACTAACATTCAGAAGAACAAAAGTTCAGCATGTCTATGCATCTCAATGATTCACCATACTATAACCAATATAAAAAGCTGTGAGAAGGTATGGAAATAAAGAAAATCGCTCGATGCTTCTCTGAGCAAAGGGCCTCCCTGCACACGCATTAATTTCCTGGGCATGCTTGTTTCTTCTCAATGTTGCGAGCACTTTGAGCATGTTGGCAACTCCACAACTAGCTAGCTGCCTCATCTTGCAATTGATGCTGACACATTTGCAGCAAACACATGAGGCAATAGAGATGACTCAACATGGGTCCATATTGTGCAGTTCCCCTGATATCATATTCATTGTCCTGAATCTGAAAAGATAGGAAAACAGTAGCTATACTTAAATGGTGTTGCAAAATAGTAGCACATATCAATAGCTCGGCATGACAAAACACGATCATCTGGACGAAGGGGATACTGACCTGCCTGAGGAAGATTACATATAATTTCATAAGTCCTTGGTTGATTTCCACCTTCGGCTCCACTGCTTGTTTGCTCCTCCACACATGACAGGATCGTTCCGCACTGCATTCAGCAAGTCAATGTACGAATAAGCTAATTTCATCTCGCGGTGGTCATTGTACCTAGTTACGAATGTAGGAATACCTGGAGCACCATGAGGTTAGCTGACAGCAGGTAGATGCAGCCATATAAATTTTGTGCGGTGCTACCAAAATTGAGGTTTGTATCCCTTCCCGTTATGAGAATTCTTCTTGAAGTTGGTAGAATGTGACGGCTTGTTCTTTGCATCAAACTTGCGTTTCCCCTGAGATTTTTTCTTGTTGCTTTGGGGCTGGTTGGGCTGGAAGTTCTTCTCGTGTACAATGTGGGCACTAGAAGCTCCCTCAGCGACCCGAGCACGTGTGTCTTTTGCTCTCGCCTGCTCAAAATCAAGAGTGCTAATGAGATCCAAAACAGAAAACTCATGTCTCTGTTTTTTTAGAAAAGTAGCAAAACAGTTCCACGAAGGTGGAAGCTTGGCAATGATGGTCCCAGCAAAAAATTTGTCCGGCAACACACACTTAAAGTACTCAAGTTCCTTAGAGAGTGACTGTATCTCATGAGTCTGCTGAACGACAGAGCGCTCATCAGTCATCTTGTAGTCACAGAATTGCTACAACTCGTTGCCAGCGCCTGAGGGCCCAAACGTGGCCTCGAGCGCAGCCCACATGTCTTTGCCGCTGTCAAACGACCCAAAGCTTTACTTCATTTTCCCTATATCTCTGTCTAATGCTTTATGTATGTTCTCATCAATTAACAAAAAGGGGGAGATTGAAAGCACAAGTGCTCCCTGGGTGATTTTGGTAATTCATGAAAACATATCTCTTATTGGACTAACTGTTTTATCTAGTATATTTCAGATAAGTTCAACAGTGGAGTTGCATGGACAAGAGGATGTGGAACCCCTTCAAGATGCTAAGGACAAAGGATTGGCTCAAGCTCAAAGCTTAGGGCTCCACATTTTCCATTTTAGTGATCCAATATCACATTGAGTCTATACGAAAGCCAATTCTATTAAAAGGGGATGAGGTGTTGCTTAATGGATTGCTTGCTCAAAATGCTTAGTGATATGCTCCAAAGCCCTCAACCACTTTCTCATATCCACATATGTCCCAAACCTAAAGTCAAACTCGGCCCCATCGATTTGATCTATCCGGCGCCACCGAGTTCATTTGACATAGCCACTTCCAGAAACCCTAGTTTTTTCGGTCTCATCGATAAGGATCTCGGTCTCACCGAGATGGGATTGCAAACTCTCTGTTTCCCTTCCTAATATTTCGATCCCACCGAAATGAGCGATCGGTCCCACCGAGTGTGCAATGCAAACTCTCTGTTTCCTTTTCATAACGCTTTGGTCCCACCGAGACGAGCGAACCGGTCCCACCGAGTTTGCCTGACCAACTCTCTGGTTTGCTTAATACCAAAGTCGGTCCAGCCGAGTTTGAGTAATCGGTCCAACCGAGATTACATTATGCCCTAACCCTAATGATATTAGTCCTACCGAGCTGCATGTCGGTCCCACCGAAATTGTCTAACGGTCACATATGAACTGAATTGGTCCGACCGAGATTTTTGATCCGGTCCAACCGAGTTTGGTGTAATGTGTGTAACGGTTATATTTCGTATGGAGGCTATATATACCCCTCCACCCTCTCCTCATTCATGAGGGAAGTCATCAGATTATGCCTACACTTCCACTATGCATTTTCTGAGAGAGAGCCACCTACTCATGTGTTGAGACCAAGACATTCCTTTCCTACATATGAATCTTGATCTCTAGCCTTCCCCAAGTTTCTTTCCACTCAAATCAGCTTTCCACCAAATCCAATCCTATGAGAGTGAGTTGAGTGTTGGGGAGACTATCATTTGAAGCACAAGAGCAAGGAGTTCATCAACAACACACCATTTATTACCTTTTGGAGAGTGGTGTCTCCTAGATTGGTTAGGTGTCACTTGGGAGCCTCCAACAAGATTATGGGGTTGAACCAAGGAGTTTGTAAGGGCAAGGAGATCGCCTACTTCGTGAAGATCTACCCTAGTGAGGCAAGTCCTTCGTGGACGATGGCCATGGTGGGATAGACAAGGTTGCTTCTTCGTGGACCCTTTGTGGGTGGAGCCCTCCGTGGACTCGCGCAGCCATTACCCTTCGTGGGTTGAAGTCTCCATCAACGTGGATGTATGATAGCACCACCTATCGGAACCACGCTAAAAACATCCATGTCTCCAATTGCGTTTGCACACTCCAATCCCATCCCTTTACTTTCTTGCAAGTTGCATGATTTACTTTCCGCTGCTCATATACTGTTTGCATGCTTGCTTGATATGTATTGTGAATGGTTAAACTTATGCTTAAACTACATCATAACTTGAAAAAAAAAACTTCCAATTTTGTGTGTTGAGTGTCTATTCACCCCCCTCTAGACCCCTCTTCTCGATCCTTCAATTGGTATCAGAGCAAGGTCTCCATTACCTTGGTTTAAACATCACTGGAGGAAGATGAACAAGTCTACTTTGGGGAGTCTTAGACATAGAGTGCCTATACTTGATGGGGAGTATTTTCATGAGTGGAAAAATGAGATGCTTGTGATTTTCAATGAATATTATTTGAACAAGTACATTACTAGCCCTTGTGCACCTCATGTTGATTATGTGCATCCTACCCTTGATGAGTCCATTGACATGATTCACAATCTTAGAACTGTTAATCTTATCACTAGAGGTTTTCCTAGAAACTTGATTGGTTGCTTGCCTACTCTTGAATGTGCCTACACCATATGGATATTTCTTGAGGAACGATTCCCAAATTATTCCTTGCAAAATATAGATGAAATTCTTCATAAGTCTATTGCCTTGAGTAAGATGAATTCCAATGATCCTAAGTTTGGTGATTGTCTATTTGAGCTTACAAATCTTATGCATGCCAAAGGAGAGGTTGGAATCATTAGTGATATTATTTCCGAAGCTATTAGAATTCATAAATATGACTATTGTCAAAATCATTTGTCTAACAATTCACCCTTTCTAGGAATTGATCCACCACATGATGATATTGAACATGGATACTATGATGAGGATGATGTTAGTGACTATGATCTTGATGATGCAATGAGAAACTTTGGTCTTATGGCAAATCTTCGGGGATACATGGCAGGAGGAAAGGAATGGGTCCTTGACAGTGGATGTACCGATCACATGACCGGAGATAAAGATATGTTTGGTGTGCTTGCTGAAAACGACGGCCCTCTAAAGTATGTCACTTTTGGTGATAACTCAAAGGGTAAGGTGGTTGGCCTCAGTAAGGTAGCCATCTCACATAATAGCTCCAGCAAAATGTCATGCTCGTTGAATCCCTTGGCTATAATCAGCTTTCTGTTTCTAGACTAACTGACTTTGGATTCAATGTACTATTTACCAAAGTAGATTGCCAAGTGTTTCGTATAGATAATCATAAAATGATCTTTACCGGTATACGCAAAGGTGGTCTATACATTGTTGATTTCACTAAAAAGGCTCAACCTAGAACTTGCTTAATTGCTAAATCTTCTAAAGGTTGGTTGTGGCATAGACGGTTAGGTCATGTGGGCATGTGAAATCTTGACAAGCTTATTAAAGGTGATCATATCCTTGGAGTTAAAGATGTCATATTTGATAAGGACAGACTTTGCAATGCTTGCCAAGCAGGAAAACAGGTTGGAGGAAGCCATCCAGTGAAGAACATCATGACCACACGAAGACCGCTCGAGCTACTTCACATGGATCTCTTTGGTCCCAACGCTTACAAAAGTCTCGGTGGAAACTCATTTGGTCTTGTTATAGTTGATGATTTTTCAAGATTTACGTGGGTGTTCTTTCTCGATGATAAATCGCAGGTCCAAAAGATCTTCAAAAACTTCGCTAGGAAGGCCCAAAATCAATTTGAAGTGAAGATCAAGAAGGTTCACAGCGACAACGAAACGGAGTACAAGAATGCAAATGTGGACACCTTTCTTGACGAGGAAGGCATTTCACACGAGTTCTCGGCTACGTACACACCTCAACAAAATGGAGTTGTTGAGAGGAAGAACCGTACACTCATTGAAATGGCGAGAACGGTGCTTGATGAGTACAAGACGCCAAAGCACTTTTGGGTGGAAGCGGTTGAGACACCTTGTCATGCAACAAATCACTTGTATATTCACAAGCTACTTGGCAAGACGGCATACGAGCACCTCACCGGTAACAAACCCCAAGTTGGATACTTTCGAGTATTCAGCTCAAAGTGCTACATTCTTGATAAGCATCGTCGCTCTAAATTTGCTCCTAAATCTCATGAGGGATTCCTACTTGGTTATGGCTCAAACTCTCACACTTACCGCGTCTACAACAATTTCACCCGAAAGGTTGAAGAGACGGTAGATGTGAAGTTTGATGAATCTAACGGCTCGCCAATAGAGCAATTGCCAATTGATGTAGGAGATAAAGATCCTTCGGAAGCAATCCAAGACTTGTCTATTGGCAAGTTCGTCCAACGGAGGTGAAGGAGAGTACCTCGTCCGTCCAAGTGCAAGCTTCTACCTCACGACAAGGTGAACCATGAGTTGATATGGAAGCATCCACAAAGGGGACACACCAAGATGAAGAAAACGGGGAAGTACACCAAGATGAACAGCATCAACCTCCTTCTCCACCACGATGAGAGAACGACAACGTCAACAACGATGAAGGCCAAGAAGAAGAAGATGATGATGAAGAAGATGTTCCACCCCGATCAAAGCAAGAGCTCTCACGAGTTCGGGCAAGAGTTGCTAGAGACCATCCCGTCGAGGAAATCTACAATGATATCCAAACCGGGAGAATCACACACTCTAAATCTCGTTTGGCTAAATTTTTTGAACATTATTCGTTCATCTCTAGCATTGAACCTATGAAGGATGAAGAAGCATTGGAAGATCCAGATTGGATAAACTCCATACACGAAGAATTGCACAACTTTGAGACAAACCAAGTGTGGACATTGGTCAAGAAGCCCGACAACAACCACAACATCATCGGTACCAAATGGGTGTTTCGCAACAAGCAAGATGAATATGGACAAGTGGTTTGCAACAAAGCATGTCTCGTCGCCCAAGGCTACACTCAAGTCGAAGGTATGGACTATGGTGAGACATATGCCCCCGTTGCTAGACTTGAGTCCATTCGCATCTTACTTGCCTATGCTAATCACCATGATATCACTTTGTACCAAATGGACATTAAAAGTGCTTTTCTAAATGGTGAAATTGAGGAGGAAGTTTATGTCAAACAACCTCCCGGCTTTGTTAACCCTAAGAAACCTAATCATGTTTACAAACTTCACAAAGCTCTTTATGGTCTTAAACAAGCTCCTAGAGCATGGTATAAATTTTTGACCAAGTTCCTTATTGAAAAAGGCTTTGAGATTTGAAAAATTGATTCTACTCTTTTCACTAAAAGGGTTAATGGAGAATTATTTGTGCGCCAAATTTATGTTGATGATATTATATTTGGATCAACTAACCATCATTTTAGTCAGAAGTTTGGGAAGCTAATGTCGGAGAAGTTTGAGATGTCTATGATGAGTGAACTCTACTTCTTTCTTGGTTTGCAAATCAAGCAAACTAAGGAAGGCACATTTGTCTCTCAAATGAAGTACACCAAAGACTTGTTCAAGAAGTTCAATATGAAATAATGCAAAGGTATGAGTACACCCTTGCCTACTAGTGGACATCTTGACTTGACAAAGGACGGTGAACCCATTGATCAAAAAGTTTATCGCTCTATTATTGGTTCATTGTTGTATCTATGTGCCTCTCGTCCCGATACTATGCTAAGTGTGTGCATGTGTGCACGATTTCAACCGGCCCATAAAGAATGTCATCTTAAGACCGTGAAAAGCATAGTGAGATACTTAATTCATACACCAAACTTTGGCATTTGGTATCCTAAGAGGGCCTCTTTTAATCTTGTTCGCTACTCCGACTCGGACTATGCCGGAGACAAGGTTGATAGAAAGTCCACTTTGGGTACTTGTCAATTTCTTGGTAGATCTGTTGTATCTTGGTCCTCCAAGAAACAAAACTCGGTATCCTTATCCACCGCCGAAGCGGAATACATTGCCACTCGGTCATGTTGTGCTCAATTACTTTGGATGACCCAAACTCTTAAAGATTATGGGATATATGTCAAACATGTTACTTTGCTGTGTGACAATGAAAGGGCTATTAAGATTGCTCACAATCCCGTGCAACATTCTCGAACTAAGCACATTGAAGTTCTTCATTATTTCATTCAAGATCATGTTGCTAAGGGTGACATTAACCTTAAGCATGTTCGTACCGAAAAACAATTGGCCGATATTTTCACTAAACCACTTGATGAGAAAGTGTTTTGCAGGTTAATAGGTGAATTGAACATCATTGATGCTTCAAACATGGAGTAGGAACTCCATTTGGATACATGCAAGACAAGAGTCTATGACTAATCCTTGATAATTCTCTTATGATGATAATCATATATCTTGGATACATTTGCACCCTTGCATGTTATCTAACCCATGTAGGTACTTGGATGGATCTAAATCTATGAGATTGTAACTCACTCACATCTTGAGTAATTTCTACATCACCAAGTCTCTACTTTACGGTGGTTGAAGACAAGGAAGCATCAAACCCTTCAAATATATCCTTTGACATATTTCTATATCAAAATACACGATTGTCATCTTGGATACACAAATGTTGTTCCTTGCAATGCTAACTCATGTAGGAAGATGAACTTCATTTACAAGCGGTGCTCCAAGTGAACTCCATCAACATTGAGCATCCCACACAAGTTCAACTACATGATCAAGTTCAACACCACCACCCAAGGTAAGTTATTCCATCTTAGAGAAGCTTTACCCCAAGTCATGGGTCAAAGCAACTTAACAAGATGTGAATGCACCAAGATGCTTAAATGAAAAAATGGCAACCCCATTTTGAGCTTAAACGATGAGTATGACCTATGATCAAGTGTCCTCGCTTGACTCCTAAGTCAATATACTCTAACATAGGTGACTCTGTCGCCGACCTTTTCTAGATGAAGTTCTCTAGTAATTCACCTTGTTATTGCATTTTGTCTGATGCATATTTGTTCCCATTTCAAAAAAAAACTTCATCTAGATTTCTTTTCTTTTGTTTTCTGTTCTGCATTTCTCTGCATCCTAATTCATTGCAAATCCTTGTGAGATCGTACTTGCTTAGTGAGCTGAGGTGGCTAGTGTTCTCTCTGTGATGAACTCGGACAAACCGGTTTGCTTCTTTCGGTTAAACCGAAACTTTTCGGTGCCACCAAAATAATCAACTCGGTGTAACCGATTTCAGTGCTATGAAATCACTCAGTCACTTGCATTCTACACATTTTGTTCCAGCTCCACTCGATGATTCTTATCCTCTATCAGCATCATATTCTATGTGTTGCTTTGCTCTGTGACTCAAGGACCAAACCTATTTTGACTCACACTCCAGAAGACCCTTGTTGGAAATTGATGTCAAAGGGGGAGAGAGAGTTCACATCAAAGCTTAATCACTCCAATAGGGAGAGAGAGCAACAGGGGAAGAGAGACACCCTTTTGAAGGGAAAGACCCAAGTTGCTTGATATTCAAATAGGAGAGGAGTTACATGTCTTTAGAGGGGAAAGACATGTACATATTGTGTTTGATGTTTGGTTAGCTCTGGTTTTCTTTTTTCCTATCTTCTCCCAATATCCATTATAAGATTCAGGGGGAGCAAGACCTCTAAGGGAAGAAATCTTCAAATTCTTCACATATCTTTACCTTTGGGGACATGTCTACACTCAAATAGAGTACCTAGTACTCAATCTACACATGTCATCCCAAATCTTGGTACTCTTGTGGTTTGCTGCTCTTGCTCTATTTAGTAGATGTCTCTGTGTTGTCTAAGCTTGTTTACTCAGGTTCATCTCTTCCAAAGCTAGTTCAAGACCACAAGGTAAGTATATGCATCACACTCATGTGCATGGAGATCTCTTGATGTTGTACATATTGTTTGCAAGAAGGACTCATGAGCATCAAGGTACATTTTCCATGTTCACATCATTTGCTCTGATGCATATAGCCAAGATACATGTAACTCATTGCTTGCTCTGTCATGTTTATGCACTCACTTGATCTTATGTTCCATATTCACATGATTTCATACTTGTAGGGGGATCGGACCCTATGCATGTTACATGTCCTTCCAAAGCTTTACTTGCTTTTCTCTATATCTATATCTAAAACTTTATGTTTGTTGTCATCAATTACCAAAAAGGGGGAGATTGAAAGCACAAGTGCTCCTTGGGTGATTTTGGTAATTCATGACATCATATCTCTTGCTGGACTAACTCTTTTATCTAGAATATTTCAGATAAGTTCAACAGTGGAGTGGTATGGACAAGAGGATGTGGAACCCCTTCAAGATGCTAAGGACAAAGGATTGGCTCAAGCTCAAAGCTCAGGACTCTACATTTTCCATTTTAGTGATCCAAGATCACATTGAGTCTATAGGAAAGACCATACTATTAGAAGGGGATGAGGTGTTGCTTAATGGCTTGCTTGCTCAAAATGCTTAGTGATATGATCCAAAGCCCTCAACAACTTTCTCATATCCACATATGTCCCAAACCTAAAGTCAAACTCAGCCCCACCGATTTGATCTATCCGGCGCCACCGGGTTCATTTGACATAGCCATTGCCAGAAACCCTAGTCTTTTCGGTCTCACCGATAGGGATCTCGGTCTCACCGAGATGGGATTGCAAACTCTTTGTTTCCCTTCATAATATTTCGGCCCAACCGAAATGAGCGATCGGTCCCACAGAGTCTGCAATGCAAACTCTCTGTTTCCTTCTCGTAACGCTTCGGTCCCACCGAGACGAGCGAATCGGTCCCACCAAGTTTGCTTGACCAACTCTCTGGTTTGCTTATTACCAAATTCGGTCCAACCGAGTTTGAGTAATCGGTCCAACCGAGATTACGTTATGCCCTAACCCTAATGATATTGGTCCTACGAGATGCATCTTGGTCCCACCGAAATTGTCTAACGGTCACATATGAACTGAATCGGTCCGACCAAGATTTTTGATCCGGTCCAACCGAGTTTGGTGTAATGTGTGTAACGGCTATATTTCGTGTGGAGGCTATATATACCTCTCCACCCTCTCCTCATTCGTGAGGGACGGCATCAGATTATGCCTACAGTTCCACTATCCATTTTCTGAGAGAGAGCCACCTACTCATGTGTTGAGACCAAGACATTCCATTCCTACCATATGAATCTTGTTCTCTAGCCTTCCCCAAGTTGCTTTTCACTCAAATCAGCTTTCCACCAAATCCAATCCTATTACGGTGAGTTCAGTGTTGGGGAGACTATCATTTGAAGCACAAGAGCAAGGAGTTCATCAACAACACACCATCTATTACCTTTTGGAGAGTGGTGTCTCCTAGATTGGTTAGGTGTCACTTGGGAGCCTCGACAAAATTGTGGAGTTGAACCAAGGAGTTTGTAAGGGCAAGGAGATCGCCTACTTCGTGAAGATGTACCATAGTGAGGCAAGTCCTTCGTGGGCGATGACCATGGTGGGATAGACAAGGTTGCTTCTTCATGGACCCTTCGTGGGTGGAGCCCTCTGTGGACTCGCGCAGCCGTTACCCTTCATGGGTTGAAGTCTCCATCAACGTGGATGTAAGATAGTCCCACCTATCGAAACCACGCAAAAAACATTTGTGTCTCCAATTGCGTTTGCACACTCCAATTCTATCCCTTTACTTTCTTGCAAGTTGCATGCTTTACTTTCCACTGGTCATATACTCTTTGCATGCTTGCTTGGTATGTATTGTGAATGGTTAAACTTATGCTTAAACTCCATCTTAACTTGAAAAACAAAAAAAACTGCCAACTTTGTGTGTCACTAGTGCAGAACCGAGCTTTAGTGCCGGTACGTAACGGCCTTTAGTGCCGGTTTGCCAACCGGCACTAAAGAGTGGGGACTAAAGCCCCCCCCCCTTTAGTACCGGTTCGTCACGAACCGGCGCTAAAGTGACACCACGTGGCACGAGCCAGACCCTTGTGCGCGTAGGACATTAGTACCGGTTCGTAACACCAACCGGTACTAAATGTTTGGGGGTTTTTTTGCTTTATTTTCCATTCCATTTTTTATTGTTTGCTGGTATTTCACGAAACTTCAAATTGTACACGTTATGCATATATATAAATAGATTTTCTCGTACGTAGAACCGCATATATATATAATTACCGGTATATACATACAACCAACACCATTAATTATTCACACATACACATGTATATACATATACAATTTCTCCTACATATGCTGCCTTGGTGCCTCTAGAGCACGATGACAACTAGTTCATGGGGGTGGTAGCGGGTAATAGTATTCTCCTTTGGGATCTATGACCTGGTCGAGCAAAAATCCGGCTATTTCCTCTTGAAGTGCTAGTATGCGGTCCGATGGTAGGAGCTTATCCCGCACCTCTCTGAACTGTTAAGAAGAAGATCAATATGCATGTGTGTTAGTTGTGTGACTAGATATTGATAATGGTGTGAATAATGTTCCGACAAACGTACCCAGTCCTGTCTATCAGATCTGCTCCTTTCGGACGCCATCATGCGAATGTTCTCGCAAACGTAGAATGCACACAGATTATTCCCCGGTGCCTGCTTCAGGGCCTTTACGAGAATGAAATTGAATCAGATAATGATTAATCAAGCATGATAATTAATTAATGATATTGAAACAAGAATTAAAGAGATGGTAGCTAGCTAGTACTACTTAATTACTTACCTTTGGTCTGTGCCAAAACAACTTTTGAGCCCAGTCGCCTGGAGTCACCTTGATGAAGTTTGCCCATGCCCTGCCCGCCGACAAAGAAAATTAATAAAGGGGTTATTAAATAGTTCATATCAGGAAATGACGAACTAATAATGGCCGAGATATATATAGTGAATAATGTTTGAAATTACCTGTTGACTATCCCCTTCACGATGGTGAAGTCTTTAGCTTCTTTAGTTAGTGAGTCCAGTAATTCAACTTTTCCTTCCTCAACTTTAATGTCTATCAAGACCCAGCGCCAACTGCATGCGCACACGTTTGCATGTCTTAATTAAGAGGGCATGTGCATAAAATTAATCAACTACCGTAAACCGTATACACTTAATTATTAACATCTACCTAGCTAGTAAGCAAAAACAGAATTTGTAGTACAAGACAGTGTGACTCACGGGAAGTTGTAAGGAAGTAGTATATCTGCATTGCTATTGAGGCGCTTCAAGAACTCTAGCATGCTTTCCTCTACACCTTCTTGATAAAATGGAAGCTTCCATATGTCCTCATTAATGATATTTGGGTCAATGAACCCAATGCCATAGCGTCCAGATTTTTTCATTTCATACATCTTCATCCTGCATATAATACGATAGAAAAGAATATAGTGAGGATAATTACATGTAATGATTGATCAAAATTATCACTACATAACTAGCTTGAGACTTAAATTACAGAAAGAAATCACTTACAGACAATAGCAACTGACGATAGACTTGTTGAGTGTGTCTTGATTGTATAACTGAAATAGTTCTGGATACTCAATGGCCAGAGCTTTCTCATGGTAATAATGCTCATGCTTGACATTCACCATGAGGGACTCTCGATTGGAAATCTTGGTAATGTTCATGTACCATTGATGCAATTCATACATTCCCGTTGGGAGGTCCTTGACCTTGTCTGGATGGACCAAAGGTTGGACCCAGACATCTTTCCATTTTATTTCCGATTCTCTAAGCGGAGACATGGGCTCGATTTCGAGGAGTTGTCCAACAGAGATCTTGAGCATTTCAGCCTGCATTATATGCTCCTCCGTTATTACCACATCGCCCTGCTGGGGAACGCTAACGGTTTGCCCACAATAATATTTGGCGCATGTACTCCTCTCATGTGTTTTTGGCACAACAAGCGGGGGGATTGCTTGCGCCGCCTGTTCTCCCAGCTGGGGAACGGTTTTCCTGCATTTTTTGCCAGCTGCTTGTTGGCTCGAGCTCGAGCTCGCTTCCTTCTATAGCCGTGCTCGATGTAGCTTCCTGATTTGACGCTCATAGTCTGAGTCAACAGGCTTGGGAGCTGGTGCTCTAGCCATACGAATGAAGTGGTCAATCATTTTCTCAGGCACTTTCTCCTTTGGCGGCGGTGCCGTTTTCGGTCCAAAATGGGCGTCCACTTGGGCCTGCACTATGGCTACGTTTTGCTCCTCGGTCATGTCGTAAGGCCTCTGAGGAAGAGGAGCGAGGCTTGGACCATATTTATATCGCTTGTCTCCACCTGTACTTCCTGTACTACCTCGACTCGTACCGCTACGCACCATAGCTGCAGCGTGTCTCTTCTGCGATTGCTGAGACGGCGGAGACGGCTGACGTGGCTGATGCTGTGCCGGACTTGAAGCAGGAGGAGTGGCCTGACGCTGTGCCGGACATGAAGGAGGAGTAGTCTACTCAAGCGTTCGGGGACTTGGAGGAGGTGGCGGACTTCGAGGAGGAGTCGGCTCACGCGTTTGTGGACTTGGAGGAGCGGGAGTCTGTTGACTCGGTGGCGGACTTCGAGGAGGAGTCGGCAGACGACGCGGTGTCGCTGGACTTGGAAAGATGATGCAATCCTTTCTCCATAGGATGATATGATGTACGGCCTCTCCCAGTGTGCGCTCGCCGTCACCTCCAGCAATGTCAAGTGCTAGCATCGAATATGGCTCCACCACTTCATCAACCATGACACGAGCATAGCCCTCTGGAATCGGCATGCAATGGAAGGTTGCTTCAGGGGTAATTGTGAAAGCAACGCCGTCCGCCATCTTCATGGATATGTTCTTCATTTTGGAGTGTAGCTCACAGTTAGCGTTCTCTATGATGTCATCCACAGGGTGGTATGTATCCAGAAGTGTGTCGCCCGGGGCAGAACCAATGCTGCTTCTCGGCATGGATGGGACGATGCTATCCAATGATGGACGATCATCCGCTTGCTGCTGCCGCTGCTGAGACCCCCTTTCCTGGCTAAGTGAGTCGATCTGCTGTTGCTGCTGCTGCTGGAATTTGAGTGCCAAGTCCGCGTGCCTTGCTTCTAGGCCTTGAAGGCGTTCTGCGTCCTGCTTCCTTTGCTCCTCCTCCAGCTTCCTCTTCTTCTCCTCCTCCATCTTCTTTCTTGCACGGGACCTGTAGTCGTCGTTCCAGTCCGAAAAGCCCTCATACCAGGGAATAACGCCCATGCCTCGTGTTCTTCCCGGGTGTTCAGGATTTCCCAGGGCGCGCGTAAGCTCGTCGTTCTCTCTGTTGGGCGTGAACACCCCCGCTCGAGCTTCTTCTATTGCGTCAAGTATCTTTTGTTCGGCTCCTTTTAGACTTGCCTTCTTTGACACCAGGCCTGTCTTCTGGTCCAACGCCCCCCATGCACATAGAACCAAGTTCTGCACCTGGGGGGCCATCTCCTAGTAATCGGAGTGACCCCTGCACCCTCCATCTCTTGCTCAGCCTTATCCCACTTAGGCATTCCCACCGCGTAGCCACCTGGACCTAGCAAATGGAACTGCATCTTTTTTGTGGCATTGGCCTTATTTTTTATCGACCATTCCTTAGATATTTCTGAATCCTTGAATTTCACGAAATCGTCCCAGTGTTCTCTTTGCTTCTCCAGTGTTCCCTTAAATTTTGGAGTCTTCCTTTCTGCAGCGAGGTAGTTGGCCCATACAGTTTTCTTGTGGGTGTTGAATGCAATTGCCATCTTCTTAAGAGCAGCGCCCTTCACTTTGTCCACATCTGCTTTACTGAAATAATCTGGTAGGGTGAAATGTTCCATCAGAGAATCCCAAAGGTCTTGTTTGGCTCTGTCGTCGACCCAAGTAACACCTGGACATTTAGTCTTTGGCTCTTTCCATTCTTGAATGGAGATCGGGAGTTTGTCCTTCACAAGAACTCCGCACTGATGAGTCCACTTGTTTGCAATGTTCTTAGGCGATCGGGGTTCGCCACTAGGTTTGACGGAGTCGATGTTGTACTTTACACCGTCCTTCAACAATCTGCTCAGGCCCGCTTTGTCCTGCTGTCTGTAGAAGCAGATTTGCTCGACCCGGAGGGCTGAAAAGAAGGAAGATCGATTCGTTCATATATCTTAAAATAAAAAAAGAACATGTGATGATCACCAGATGCCTGCTTATATAAATATACCTCGCCGGTAGTCTTTGTTATTTGAAGATCAGCATTCTCTGTGTCATCATAAACATTGTTTGTGTCATCATAATCAGAATCACAGTTCATGACTTCATCAGCTCAGTCTTCGAGATCGAATATCTTTTCATCACCCTCTCCGGTATTGTTCGGATATTGGGAGCCATTATCTGCTTCATTCAGATCATCTAGCCTACCAGGGTTGTGTATGATGTCGAACAATTCCTCTTCTCTGTCTCTGCCGGTATTGTCCGCTATAGCTTTTACTTAACTAATACAGAAGAAATATAGAACAATTTAGTATTCAAATTAATTACAATGCATGGATGCAATCAATAAGGAAAAACTGAGTCATATAGTACATAATATATATGCATCGTCTCGATTAATATATAATCTCGAATACATCATCGTCTCGAATAATATATATAATCTCGAATAAAGCGTCTTGAATATTATATATCGAATACATCACTGCCTAGGTACCTAATAAAGATCGAGTACTACAGAAGAATCTAGGGCGCCACTCACGGTTCTTGGGGCGCGGGCGGTGGACACACAAAGAGAAGGAACCATCACAGGATCATATCTCCGGTCATCTGCCCAAAGAACCTGCCAAGTAGTGGAGAACCTGACGTCGTCCATAGCAGCCATGTAGCGATGGACGTGCTCGTCTTCCTCCCTGACATGGTGACGCACCACCTCCAGCGGGGCCGGCTGCCTCTGCACCGAATGTGGCCCACGTGAACGCTACCAAAGGAGATCAGGGTCGAAGATGGGCCCCGAGGATGGGTTCCTCACCAAGCGGCGCGCCCCTCCAGGTAGCACCTCCCAGTGCCAGCCCTGCGGAGCCCAGTCCTGGACATGGGTCCTCTGAAGCATGACGTCGTCACGAACGGGTTGACGGCAAGGATGCGAGCCGGGCATATCCTCGAGAACAAATACTATATGCCCGCAAAAAGTAACATTAATCTAACATTCTATATGCAAATTCTATCAATTTGACATTAATCTAATTCATCTAACTAAAACTAATTCTAAAATTTCTAACATTTCTGATTATATAACTAACATTTCTAATATTTCTATAACTAAAAAACATAAAAATTGCTAACATTTTTATAAATATTTCTATAACTAAAAAACAGGAAAAAATTATAACATTTCTAATATTTTTATAACTAAAAAACAGGAAAAATTTATAACATTTCTATATAACTAACATTTCTAAAAATATTTCTATAACTACAAAACAGAATAATTTCTAACATTTCTATAACTAAAAAATAGAAAAAAAATCTATAACTAAAATTATATAATGTGTGTGTGTGTAGTGTGTAATGTGTGTGTGTGTGTGAACATGGCGGCTAGGGTGAGCTCACCGGCGAGGCGACGACAGGGCGACGGGACGGGCCGGCGACGACGGGACGGGCCGGCGACGACGGGGCGGGGCGCGGCGACGGGGCGGTCGGGGCGCGGCGACGGGGCGACCGGGGCGCGGCGACGGGGCGGCCGGGGCGCGGAGACGGGGACGACGGGGTCGGGGACGGTCGGAGCGGCGACATCGACAGGGGCGGCGACGAGGGGCGGGGACGGCCGGGGTCGGCGACGAGGGTCGGGGGTGGTGACGTCAACGGGGAAGGCGTCGATCGAGGCAGGGCGGCGCGACGGAGGGAAGAAACAGAGGGAAAGTGAATTTTTTTAACTGTTGTATATATAGGATGGACCTTTAGTACCGGTTGGTGCCACGGCCCGGTACTAAAGTCTGTTTTGGCCAGGCCAAGCGGCGGGAAGCGCACCCCTTTAGTACCGGGTGGTGGCTCCAACCGGTACTAAAGACCCCCCCCCCTTTAGTACCGGTTTGTGCCACGACCCGGTACTAAAGGGGTGCGCTGGCGCAATGCGGTGCGGCAAGTTTAGTCCTACCTCGCTAGTCGAAGGGCTACCGCACTGGTTTATAAGCCCAGTGCGGTAGCTCTCTCGAGCTCCTCTCCTAAGCAGGCCTACTGGGCCTACCTGTTAAGTGCTGCCCTGTGGGCCTAATGGGCCTTTGCGGGCCTGCATCCTGGCCCAACAGAAGGTTGTGTTTCTAGTCGTATGCAGGCCGCTTTGGCCAAGTAGGCGGGCTTTTTTATTTTCTTATATTTTTTTTGCTTTTTTTTGTTTTATTTATTTTTTAGTTTTTTTTTTGTATTTAGATTTTCTTTCTTAATATTTTTGCTTTAGGTACAAAAAATTACAAACTTTCTGTTAGTGCCGGTAGTTTTCAAATTTGAATAGTTTAAATTTTGGATTATATGAAATTTGTGTGAATCACTAGTTTGTGAATAACTTAACTTTGAAAAAAGTTTTTTCAGTGATTCTTTTTTCTTATGTTTAATATTATTGTGTTTTATCATTATATTCAATTTGGTAATGCTTAGGTTATTTAAAAAATGAAATGTCTTTGTAACAGATGAGTTTTCGTCCGAAACCCTGATACTTTGAAAAAGATAGTAAATGCATGAAATAATTTGTTTCCACATAAAATTTCTTCGCGTTTCAAATGCCAGAACACATAACTACCCTAACTATTACAGAGATTCCCTCCTAGGTGTGAAACACAGAAGAAAGTGATGATAGTGAAGCCGATCACCTCCCGGATCTTTGGGTGTGAAACTTTTTCTTCGCGTGTGTCCCTTTGCACCGTAGCCATGGAAAATCTTCATCATTTAACTGGATGCTCGGGTCAATATTCACTGCGAATGGAGCAATTTCATCAAACTTTTCATAATATTCTGACATGTCTGTCTTGTCAGCCACTCCCACGATGTTTCTTTTCCCTGAAAGAAATATGTGGCGCTTTGGCTCGTCGTATGATCCATTCGCTTCCTTATCTTTTCTTTTTCTCGGCCTGGTAGACATGTCTTTCACATAAAAAACCTGCGCCACATCATTTACTAGGATGAATGGTTCTTCTGCATACGCAAGATTGTTGAGATCCACTATTGTCATTCTGTACTGCGGGTCTTCCGGTACCCCGCCTCGTGTCATATTGACCCATTTGTACCGAAACAAAGGGATCTTCAAACCACCCGCATAGTTAAGTTCCCATATGTCCTCTATGTAACCATAATATGTTTCCTTTCCCGTGTTGGTTGTTGCATCAAAGCGGACACCACTGTTTTGGTTGGTGCTCTTCTTATCTTGGGCGATCGTGTAAAATGTATTCCCATTTATCTCGTACCCTTTGAAAGTCATTATATTCGAAGATGGTAACTGGAACAGCGAGTATAGGTCATCTTCAATATCGCCATCTTCAATATCCCATGTTTCTGCAACCAACCGGCGAAAGTCCTCGTTTGTTCACGTGTAATGCAGTCATCAGACTTCTCCGGGTGTTTGGAGTGTAGAAAATTCTTGTGTTCCTCCATATACAGAGCCACCAAGGCGGAATTCTGTAGAACTGTGTAGTGTGCTTCAGTGAGAGAATGCCCGTCCATACATATTATTTGATCCCCTCCTAGCGTGCCTTTTCCATCCAGTCTGCCCTTATGCCGCGATTCAGGAACACCAATCGGCTTAAGGTCAGGAATAAAGTCAATACAAAACTCAATGACCTCCTCATTTTCATGGCCCTTCGCGATGCTTCCTTCTGGCCTAGCACGGTTATGAACATATTTCTTCAAGACTCCCATGAACCTCTCAAAGGGGAACATATTGTGTAGAAATACAGGACCCAAAACGTTAATCTCTTCGCAAAGGTGAACTAGGACGTGCGTCATGATGTTGAAGAAGGATGGTTGGAACACCAACTCAAAACTGACAAGACATTGCACCAAATCATTCTGTAACCTTGGTATGATTTCTGGATCGATTACCTTCTGAGAGATGGCATTGAGGAATGCACATAGCTGCACAATGGCTAATCGAACGTTTTCCGGTAGAAGCCCCCTCAATGCAACCGGAAGCTGTTGCGTCATAATCACGTGGCAGTCATGAGACTTTAGGTTCTGGAACTTTTTCTCTGCCATATTTAGTATTCCCTTTATATTCAACGAGAAGCCAGACGGAACCTTCATGCTGAGCAGGCATTCAAAGAAGATTTCCTTCTCTTCTTTGGTAAGAGTGTAGCTGGCCTGACCCTGATGTATGCCGTCTTTCCGTGCATACGTTGCTGGTCCTCCCGTGCCTCTGGTGTATCTTTTGTCTTCCCATACACGCCCAAGAAGCCAAGCAGGGTCATGCAAAGATTCTTCATCACGTGCATCACGTCGATTGCGGAGCGGACCTCTAGGTCTTTCCAATAGGGCAGGTCCCAAAATATAGATTTCTTCTTCCACATGGGCGCGCGTCCGTCAGCGTCCTTTAGAACAGGTTGTCCGCCAGGACCCTTTCCAAAGATTACCTTCAAATCCTTGACCATATCATGTACATCAGCACCAGTACGGTGGCGAGGCTTCATCCGGTGATCCGCCTGACCTTTGAAATGCTTGCCTTTCTTTCTTACGGGATGCCTGCTCGGAAGAAATCGACGATGTCCCAGGTACACATTCTTCCTACAACTCTCCAAATATATACAGTCAGTATCATCCAAACAGTGCGTGCATCTGCGGTATCCCTTGTTTGTCTGTCATGAAAGGTTACTGAGAGCAGGCCAATCATTGATGGTCACGAACAGCAACACCTTTAGGTCAAATTCTTCCTGTCCGTGCTCATCCCACACACGTACACCTGTTCCATTCCACAGCTGTAATAGTTCTTCCACTAATGGCCTTAGGTACACATCAATGTCGTTACCGGGTTGCTTAGGGCCTTGGATGAGCACTGGCATCATAATGAACTTCCGCTTCATGCACAACCAAGGAGGAAGGTTATACAAACATAGAGTCACAGGCCATGTGCTATGGTTGCTGCTCTGCTCCCCAAAAGGGTTAATGCCATCTGCGCTTAGACCAAACCATACGTTCCTTGGGTCACCTGCAAACTCCTCCCTGTACTTTCTCTAGATTTTTCTCCACTGCGAACCGTCAGCGGGTACTCTCAACTTTCCGTCTTTCTTACGGTATTCTCTGTGCCACCGCATCACCTTCGCATGCTCTTTGTTTTGGAACAAACGTTTCAACCGTGGTATTATAGGAGCATACCACATCAACTTAGCAGGAATCTTCTTCCTGGGGTGCTCGCCCTCGACATCACCAGGGTCATCGCGACTGATCTTATAACGCAATGCACCACATACCGGGCAAGCGTTCAAATCCTCGTACGCACCGCGGTAGAGGATGCAGTCATTAGGGCATGCATGTATCTTCTGCATCTCTAACCCTAGAGGGCAGTCAGCCTTCTTTGCTTCATACGTACTCTCGGGCAATTCGTTGTCCTTTGGAAGCATATTCTTTATCATTACCAGCAACTTTCCAAATCCCTTGTCAGATACACCATTCTCTGCCTTCCATTGTAGCAATTCCAGTGTGGTGCCCAACTTTTTTTTGTCAGCTTCGCAATTCGGGTACAACAATTTCTTGTGATCCTCTAACATGCGCTGGAACTTCTTCCTCTCCAAATCACTTGCGCAGTTTCTCTTTGCATCGGCAATGGCCCGACCTAGATCATCAGCGGGCTCATCTGATGCCTCTTCTTCAGCTTGTTCCCGCATTGCTGGCTCATCTTCTTCCTCCATTGTTGTATCATCGTATTCAGGGAACCCATGGCCAGGATAGATGTCGTCGTCCTCTTCTTCTTCATTGTCTTCCATCATAACCCCTCTTTCTCTGTGCTTGGTCCAAACAGTATAGTGGGGCATGAAATCGGACTCAAATAGGTGGACGTGAATTTTTCTTGACGTAGAGTAATTGCGACCATTCTTACAGCCAGCACATGGACAAGGCATAAAACCATCCGCCCACTTGTTTGCCTCAGCGGCAAACAGAAAAGTATGCACGCCATTAATGAACCCGGGAGAGCATCGGTCATCATACATCCATTGTCGGCTCATATATTCATTATACACAACACAGAATAGACCAAATTAATACAAGTTCATACATAAAGTTCATATACAACACTTAATTAAATGCAACATACAAATAACTCTCTAGCTAAAGCATTTAAATGCAACAACAAATTGAAAAGAATTTAAATGCAACAACTAATGTAACAATTGATCCAACAGCATAATGATACCAAGCCACACTATCGATGGCATATTTTCTAATCTTTCTAATCTTCAACCTCATTTTCTCCATCTTGATCTTGTGATCATCGACGACATCGGCAACATGCAACTCCAATTCCATCTTCTCCCCCTCAATTCTTTTCAATTTTTCTTTCAAATACTCGTTTTCTCTTTCAACTAAATTTAACCTCTCGACAATAGAGTCGGTTGGAATTTCCGGTTCACATACCTCCTAGATAAAAATATCTATGTCAACTTGATGGGCATAATTTGTCATAAACACGAAATGCAACAACTAGTTTTAAAAGAAAATATACCACATCCGAATCATAACAAGGACGAGGGCCGACGGGGACGGATATCAAAACCATGGCACTATGTATAACAAACAACGTATGAGTACGACAATTATACGAGTAACTATATATCCAAATCACACAAACATCAATTTGGTAATGTAAAACATTCATGAACAAGAGCCTCACCACAAGGTGGTGCCGGCGACGGGACGGTGCGGGCGATCGACGGTGGTTATGACGGAGATTTAGAAGGCACTAAGTAAACCACACCTACATATGCAAACTAAGTGTTATTTTTGACCTCTAATTGCATATAAATCAAATACTAGCAAATATAATTCCTCCCAAATTAATCACTATACAAAGCATTGCAAGAGCTAATCTAGCAATGAGAGTTGAAAGGACAAAGTTGCTAACCTTTGTGATCATTTGAATGGATGGGGGCCTTCAAATCTTGACAAATTTTGGGCAAAATTTGTGAGGAGCTCGAGGAAGAGAAGGGAAGAACAGAGGAAGTGAGGGGAAAGGGGAAGAACAGAGTGGCTCGGGTGGACGAAGGGTTTATGTACGTCGACCTTTAGTACCGGTTCATGCCACAAACCAGTACTAAAGGTGCTGGACGGGCCCCAGACTGACAACATCCTGCCACCACTCTCTTTAGTAAATGTGCCACGAACCGGTACTAATGAGAGCGGCCGGCTAGCCGTTGGAACCGGCACTAATGGACACATTAGTGCCGGCTCAAAATCAAACCGGCACTAATGTGTCTCAGATTTGCCCCTTTTTCTACTAGTGGTTGAGTGTCTATTCAACCCCCCCTCTAGACCTCTCTTCCCGATCCTTTCATTCCTATAACTTACCACATGACAACCATGATTAGCACAATACATGACATGATATATGATTTCCTCAGCATTCCCTACCATTTTGTTCCATATGCACTATTTTGGGACCTTCAATTGATCAATTTATATTATCTATACTTTTATTATGATAACAAGAAGACAAATACAGTACATGTGATCCTTCTTCCCTTTTGTTTCACCCCATAGCAAATGCACTTTGTGTCATTGACTGTTATTTCGACAGACAAATTATAATAAGAAAGAGCAGCAATGCCTATTTGTCTGTATTGAGAATAGACATATAAGGGTTCAAAAAAGAACATCAAACAAATTGACATATAGTCCACAAACGAGAGAAAGACATTGTATGCTAGGCATCAACCTGTCATTTTTAATAAGCTTAATAAACAAGATTTACGTGCGACATCATTAATGGCATCATTTACTCATAGTGCAATACATTAAGATAGGGCAATGCATTCATGTTGTCGTTTATAGCCTACCACAAAAAAGTATCCATGACAAGGGATAGCCTCTCCGATAGACATAGATCCACTGCCCATGAGAAAGGCAAGCTCCACACCGCAACCAATCATCTCTCTCCCATGCAAAAGTCCGATGCCCCCTCTTATGTAAGCACATCACTGTGACCGGAGGTTGCACTGCTGAGCCAACCGCCACTCTATTCGAGCCTTGATTCAGATGCCAATTGGAGGATCAAAAGAAAAGCAGATCGGGCACGTGAGGATATATGCAACAAACTCCCATTGTGAGAGAGCCAGAGATGGCATAAAGAAGAGGTTGACCGTAATTGGTTCCATGAAGCATGACTGCGGTGACTAGAGGGTAAAACATCTCTCGTTTCGACGACATGGTGCCTCAGCCATGACGCTTGCACTGCACATTGTGGAGTCGTAGAAGAAGCTCATGGTCCACACCATTGTTCCTTCACAGGGTCACAACACGTCTAAGGGAGAGGTTGTCAACTTGGGATATCCGCCCAGTGAGACACTCATGGCCAGAAGACCAAAGTGCAGTGCACCACATCCGAAAGGTGTGGGATGCTAATAGGATGACCTTAGATAGTCTCGCACTTTGGTGGTAGACAGAAAAGTGGCGATGAGGTAGCTTAAACGGGTTTGTTGGCACGACCTGATTTTTCTCTGTTACCTTCCTTGTTTGGTGGGTATTCGTGATGTCCCATGTCCTCATTGCAGCTGCTTTTCTTCCAGAAGGCTTTAAAAGGAAAAATAAAAATATCATTAGAGCTCGCCTCCACGCTGGCAGAACGCCCTGCATCATCTGTTATCGGCTTGGTTCTTCGGTGTAGGAGAGTGGAGTTGGGCCTTGTTGGAATGAGAATGGGAGGACGAGGTCGGTCGAAGAAAGCCGGCCGCAGGGTCGAATCGGTGACGAGTTGACAAAAGGAGAGAGAGAAAGAGATGAGGAAAAGAAATGTGTGGAGGAGACGAACCGTAGGTGAATAAGAACGAGATCAGTGCCCCGGAGGTAGTTTCCATCGCATGGGAGTAGACCGGCTCAAGTTTCAGCCGGTCGTCCGTATGCAAACTTCCCTTGACGCAATCTAGGGCCACTTCCAACTCATGTTATTTATTATTTTTTCAAAAGCAGGATGTCCCTCGGCGTCTGCATCTTGGAGATGCATGCAGCGAGACTATTAATTATTCACAAAGACCTTACAAAATATTACATCAATATGTATGTGTTAGAAGGGATAGAGAGGGATTGGCGAAATTGTTATTCTATTGCTTGAGCCTCATGGACATATATATATGAGCAGATGATCCTCTTGAAGTACATGGCAAGGTAGAATAATATGCTACGGTATTCTATCTTTCCTAATAATCAATATCCCCTGCAGTCACAACGGTAGAGACGCAGACGGTGAGACTCGAGAAAAATCCAAAGGTAAGCCAACAACAAAC
>NC_041393.1:772822868-772835732 GCF_002162155.2 Triticum dicoccoides
CGCAACCCCCACAGTCGTAACGGTCGGTGCATCGCGGAAGTCGTGACTGGAGTTGAAACCTACAAGGTTTCTCAAGCAAGGCGATAGCCCTTTGTGCCGTTTGTCAATGTAGCCGAGAGTGTAGGGTGGAGTAGCCGTGGTCGAGCTAGGCATGCAAAGAACACCGTGGTCGGTCTCGAGTCGGGGTGGATGGTGTTGAGGAAGTCACCGTGGAGCTGCGGGTACAAGGAAGCGCCGAGTTAGTCATGGGCGTAGTGATATCGAAGTACTGGTGCGCCGTAAAGAAGAGGGCGTTGATGAAGCGTCGCACCGGATTTGCCAAACCCATAGACACGTCGTAGATGACGACATGCGTCGGTGTTGCCAGTACCGGGCATGCGTAGATGAACAAAGACGAAATTGACGAAGTGCCGTAACAGGCTTGCAAGGCCTGGGGACACATCGTGTACGAAAGCACGCATCATGTTTGATGTCTACCCTCATATGGAGCACAGTGACAACTTTCTATACTAATTGATCAACATAGACATAATTATTGTGTTTGTTCATTTATTTCTGTCCGCATGTAGTTCATATTAAAATATTCGAAACATCTTATGTGTTTATGAATGAAGGGAGTAATTGATTAATCAGGCATCTTTTGTCGTTCTTATCTGTCTGATGTCTACCCTCGTATGGAGGACAGTGACAACTTCTATACTAATTGATCAACACAGACAAAGGAAGCAATAAGCAATGTTGCAATATAGAATTGTTGAAGCCGGCCGCCGGCGATTAGTTGGCACATCACGTGGGCGGCCGGCCGGCCGGCAGGTAGCTTACTTAACTTGTTGGCATATGATCGAGTCGTGTGTTCTCCGGTCTTTTAATCGGGCCGGCCGGCAGGTAGCTTACATAATTTGTTGTTAAATCATAGACGTACGTGTCGTTCTTATCTGTCTATCTAATCATGGCCGCCCCCTTGCATATACTTATGTGGCTCAACTAATTAGCACTAATAAACACAGAAGAAAGCAAATTATCAGAAGGCAGCAATGAGTGTGACGCTTTACCTCACTATATTTGTTTCTGAATTTCCTGCCACCGCGTGCAAAGAGTGTTCGTTGTTATGCAGATTATTAACGTCGGACCTTAAACCAGGGGCACACTTTTTTTCTGAAAAGAAAAATGTATTAATATTGTGAAGACATCCATTACACACAGCCTCTACATCAACAAGTAACAAAGACATCTAGAATGCACATAGCTCGAACAGAAAAGAAGCAACAAAGGGAAAAAATGTCCTTGTTACTCCGATATACTCCTCTCAGCAGCAGCACACAAACCACCATCAAAGACAGCACTCGAAAAACATAAAATGTCTTCAAAAGCGACAGCTTCAAAAAGAAAACAGTGCACAAGCGCCGTCGTCGCCCGATCCAAGATCATAGGTTTTCACCCTAGAGAACACCGAGCTCTCAACACAATTCCTTCAACAAGGCAATTGTCATGTACAACCAATGAACACAATACCTTAGGTTTTCACCTTGAAAGTCATGACTCGGCAGTCGCGAAGCACCACCAAAAATGAAATCCTTCTGTGCCGCAGCCCCCACTTGACACTATTACTACTAAAAGTATCGAACACCTGACTGACTCCAGTGCCTTCAAGGCCCCATATCTTAGCTATCAAGATCTTCTCCACCGCTGCATGTTCCATGGAAATCAAGATGCCGGCATATCCCATGACGTCAACAAACAACAGAGGTTTGCGGCGTGCCTTCCTGGAGCCACGCAGTCTGATATGGACGCGCATGACCATATATTATCGTGGGCGTCCAAATATAAATATAGCTGATTAGTTGGCTAGTCGTGGGCGGCCAAATATATGTATTAGTTTGTTTGGACTTGCGCGTTTCTCTAATGTCTTGTTTGAATTATTTGAATGTGATAATGATATACAATTGGTGTGTCTTAGAGGCTCTCCAACTTTGCTAGCTAGCTTTATACAAATGATCAGCTGCAGCTGCGCCGATATAAAGCTTCACTTGGTAGCTTCCATACATACCTTGCAAACAGCAATCAACCACTAGACCACAACAAACACACCAACTGCCGAAAGAGATCATCCATTAGCAATGGCGGAGTTCGCGCTTGGTTTAACCAAGACGGCGGTGGAGGGGACGGTGAGCAGGGTGAAGTCGGCGATCGATGAGGAGGCGAACCTCAAGGTCAGGGTGCAGAATGATCTGGTATTCATCACCGGGGAATTCCAGATGATGCAATCATTCCTTAACATCACCAACAAGGAGCGCACCAACAATGAAGTGGTGAGGACATGGGTGAGGCAGATCCGTGACCTTGCCTTCGATGTGGAGGACTGCGTCGAGCTTGTCGTCAGCCTCGACATCAAGTCAGGCTGGTCCTGGCTCTGGCGCTTGTTGCCGGGCTGCATGGCACCGCCTCGACTCCTCGACGATGCAGTCCCCAACTTACAACAGCTCAAGGCGAGGGTCGAGGATGTCAGCAACAGGAACACCCGCTACAGCCTCATTGGCGACTCTAGCACTGACTCCCAGACTACTGCACGAGTACCTACCGTCTCAACATCGCCGGCACCAGACCTTCTGCACAACACCGACCCATCGTCCTCCGCATTCCACATCTTACGCGAGGTGTGGGAGGCCACGGGGAAGATGCAACGAAACATGAGCGACCTCAAAGAGTTGATCTCCAACGAAGGCAACGACCTTCAGGTGATCTCGCTATGGGGTAGCCCAGGATCAGCTTCTGATCTTGGGACGACGTCCATTGTCAGGAAGGCGTACAACGATCCAGAAATCTGCCAACAATTCAAATGCCGTGCCTGGGTAAAGCTTATGTGGCCTTTTAACCTTGACGATTTCCTCAAGAGCTTGCTCACTCAGTTGTACGCCACCTCGTCTCACCGCCAAGCAAACTTGGAAACCTGCTTTCGGACAACAGAAGAGTACCATCGCATCAAGGCCGAGCTTATGCAGCAGATGAGCCAGGAGAGGTATCTCATCATTGTGGAACAACTATCCACCGTTATAGAGTGGGATGTCATCAAACTGTATCTGCCACACAGTAAAAATGCCAGTCGGATTGTCGTTACGACACAACAGTTGGAGCTTGCACTTTCCTGCACAGGGGAACCTTACCAAGTATCGGAGCTCAGACACTTCTCCAATCGTCAATGTCTCTGTGCCTTCTCTAACAAGGTAAGCTCCTACACGTGGCTATGTAGTCGTAATTAAGTGCATGGTTAATTTTTACTCGTCACTAAGTTTTGTACTGGTAGTACTGATGGAAATGTTTATTTGGCGGGTACCTGCTGGGTAAGCCCTGGGCGATTAACTTCAGAAATCAGCGCAAAGCTATCGGGAAGTATAAGAAGGTCTTCGTTTTTAAATTAGAGTTTCCATAGAGAATAAAATATATAAATTTCGGAAAATTAATAAAAAGGACTTTCTTTTGGACTTTCAAGAATTAGAGCTCCAAGATTATTTCTGAATAACTTTTGAAATTAAAGATATCAGAATTTGGAGTGCATATTATGAATTATTTTACACACATCACAATAGATGGCGAAATTATTAGTTAAGGGATACCATTTGCTAAGGTTAGCTCGAACTACTCTGGTTGCACCAAGTGATGTAACACATGTTCGCAACTTAGCACAACCCGAGACTTTTGGCAAGTGTTCTTCCATGCGAGAGATGGGTGGGTTTTTGTACTTGCTTTTATTAACGTTCGTTTCTCCAAAACAAAAAATCTTATGAATAGTGTGTTCATATTACGAACTATATCCATCATTGCATTTCATGCGTCGAGATATTTAAAATTAGATTTCATGTTGATAGATTTGACAAACTTTTTTATGCAACTTCTGCCCCCGAAGTTTGCTAAAATATGCTCGCAAGCGGAACTAACTTCTACTCCCGCGGTGGTGAAGCACACCTGTGCTCCTGCATGAAGCACACATTGAATGATTGATGGGAAAAATATTAAAGAACGAAAGAAAAACTTGAATATATGAAAAACAGAAAAAATAATGAAACTGACAATAATAGAAAAAAACAAGGGTATATCTCATGTCCAAGCACACATGCTCTCCGGCCTGTGACACATGTCAGATGGATAGTGCTCCAGTGCACCGGAGTTCCCTCTCAAGAAACCTAGTGGTTGTGTCTCTGGAGTTGCGCCCAATAGATGGCAGACATGGGCGCAATTATTGCAGACGTGCACAACTACTGTCGCTGGCCAGAGGCCTCGTTGAGCGCTTTGATGGACGGAGCCAAGATAGAGCCTGTCGGGTCTGTCTTACTTCCTCTCTACTCTTGTAGGGGAAGAATACCCTCTCCTTCTTTACTCGACAAAGGAATTAATTTTGATATCTCTAGTTCAAGGGTAGCTTTTTGAATGGTCACTTCCATATCTTTTTTTCAATAAAGACACTCAAAAGGCATCTTAGATCTCATTAATATGGAGAAAAACGAAGGCCAGAACAAAGGATAGATATCTGGAAACAGAAGGCCAGTAAAAACTAAAATTACATTAGAAAGCATACTAGTCCCTGGCAATGGCAGATCTCTATCCATCTCCTTGTTGAAGGCATTGTCTGAAGTCTAGTTGGACTTTCTTGAGGGTAAAACCCATGATCTGTGATACAGGCGACGACGGTGTTGGCGCATTGTTTCCTTCTTGGATGCGTCATTCTGGTGGTGGTAGTTCTTGCTGCTTCGCTGATCAGTTCGGCTATTTTTTTCTTTTCTTTTCTTTTTCTTTTGATTGCGTGCATCCTTGATGTCTCGACTAGATTCTAACATTATGTTGTTGCAGAGGCGGGGTGTAATTGATATCCGCTTGATATTAATATATTCCCACTATCGAAAAGAAAACATACTACTCTTCTTCTTTCTCTGACTGTACGCCCGCCCATCTCCATTGTGGAAAACGAGTGGTGCACTAGACGTTCTTCACATGTTGGAACCTGAGAGTTTTGATGGGATCTTTTCCCTATACACCGAAGGATGGGTGGACTTGTTTCTGTCTTTTTTGTAGCTCTACTTGAAAAAATGCAATATCTCATGAACCATGTATGCAAATTACAATCCATTTTTAGCCAGGCATTCCTCGTGTCGAGACATGTTGATAGGTTTCAACCTACATGTTATCATGTGCAAATCATACATTCAAAGTGAAATAACCTGTGCTTCCAAATCATACTAACTCGTGCTTCCAAGTAAAACTAACTTGTGTTGTTGCGTGGTGAAGTACAATTGTGCTCCTGTGAGGAACTTGTGCTTCGTGTGGAAGGCAACTGTACTACAACGAGGAAGCACACCTATGTTGTGTGCTTCCTGTAGCGTGAAGCACAATTGTACTCCAGCAGGAAGCACAATTGTACTTCCCCGGTTAACTAACTTGTGCTTCTCACGAAGGGTGAAGCACACCTATGCTCCCATGTGACGCACGCTTGTGGTTCTGTGTGAAGCACCACTGTGTCCATGCAGAAGCAGAGATAAAAAATTGGTAAAGTACCGAAGGAAATATGTTTTGGGGAAAAAGTAAAAGAACAAGAGGAAACCCGAAAGAACAAAAAACCTTAGAAAATGGTGGCAGTGTAGGAAGCGCCCAGCACGACCCCTGGGAAGCTCACCATGAGCGTACCCTCCAACTAGTTGCTCCCAATAAATTTTACACCACAACAAGAACAATGAGCAAAACAGTTCCCACCCAGACGGCCTTCTAACTAGTTCCTCCCAATTTTTGACACAAGAACAGGAAAAACGAGCAAAACAATTAATATTTTTGTGGCATGTAGCTACTCAGCCCAATAACTTGTAGATCCTGCAGAGAATCCAAAGACTCTTCATAAACTGCAAGAAAGTGGCACGTGATAAATGTTGGGAGGTTAACAATGTTTAGAACACAAGCCTAAATATGAATCACTACTTCTTATTCCGAGGTAGGATGTACTTTTTTTAGGAGCCTAGTAGGATGTACTTTTAGTTGCCTGTAAGGGGACAGGAGTTCTAGAGGATCGATACGGAGGCAGCTATGACAGAAATATCCAAACTCCTTCATACAGAAACACAGGGCCTTGGAAGAACACATATTCTACCCAAGTGAACTAGCTTTTGCTCCCGCGGATGTGAAGCATACTTGTGCTCCCACGAGGAAGCACACATGTCCTCCTGCGTGATGCACATGTCAAATGATTGATGTAAAATGGAAATGAATGAAAACCATGGAAATCTAAAAAGTCCAAGAAAAAACTGAAGCTGAGAAAAAAAGCCGAGGTAAATAAAAAAAAACGGTACAAATATCCTGCCTGAACGCACGTGCTCTCCGCACTATGACACATGTTGGATGGGGAGTGCTCCCTTAGTGTTCACCCGAATTCCCTCTAATGAAACCCACACGTGGTTTATGCTTCCTTTATTCAATGCATAGGACAATGATGCACTAATTTGATTCCTATCAAAGCAATCAGCAACTGCAGTTAAATGACTGATGCAAGGCATACATCTTCCATTATTGAGTAGTTCAAAAGGTATCATTACACTCAACTGAACAAAACCTATTATTCATCTAAAATGATTTTACACGTGTGGCACGAAGCAATCCGGCCTGACGGTTTTTACAACTAAAGTTCCCACACGAAAAAAAAAACAGAAACTTGCATCCGAAAAGAAAGTTGTCATACTCGACAACTAAAGCTGCCATCCTCGCGTCACTAAACTTGCCATAACAAATATTCGGAGTTGCCATGTGTTCGTACCACACGTGTATCACTTATCAGGGTACTTATTCATCGAAATTCGCCACCAAGATCGATCACATCAAAACACAAAACCAAATGCATACAAAAGAGTCTTAGAGAAGGATCCTTACCATGTCTTATTTTCGTTGAAAACACTAACTGGCGAGGATTCCCTATGAGGGGGATGGCAAACTATCGCATTTTTCTGCCAGTTTCAGTTGTGACGCGAGATCAAACCCTTACAGCGACGTTTGCTAGCTATTGATGTCCATTTTCTTTATTGCTTCTCAACTTTCCATGCTACAATCTCATAGGACCTACTGCGTATATATACTGGTCAGCAGCCGACTTATATCATAAACCTACAATCTCATAGGGCAGAACGCCTCGCACCAGGATACTGATCCTGATTGGACTCTCTTAGTCACTGGCTACCTTGATCGCAATTAGCCTAAGCCTATTCGCCTGGAACTTGTACTACTAAAGGAAACCAACCTAGCTGGACATTACTACTAAGAGCAACTCTAACGGATCCCACAAAAACAGTATATGATTAGCCCTAAAGCGGATTTGTGGTACCGCAAAGCATCGGACGGAACAGTTCCGGTAAATTCGTATGTAAACTTTTTCTTATCCTTTTTCTTCACACCCTTATTCTTCCCCAGTCAGAACACATGAATCGGACACACGCATGGACGAATGCAAGCCGCTCTCGCATGGAGGTAGTGCATGCATGCACGGCCAGGATGCACGGTCGCACGCATGCACGGCCAGAACGCACGGCCGGCCTCCTCAGGTGACTCTCTGGCCAGCCGCTACCGAGTTCCTCCGTTTGCTCGCTGCTTATCTGCGCCGCCAGGCTGTCAGCTCTGATGTTGACCAGTTTTCGATTTCCCCAAAAACCACTGAAAAACTGCAATTATGGGTATGTAAGGGATAGTATACGGACCTGGGATTTTTACGGGGGATCTGCTATTTTACGGGATCTATTCGGTCCGTTTTTTCAACCTATACTGCAAATTCAAAGGTTTGACTAATTTTGCGGCATCTGTTGGAGTTGCTCTAACGTGACATGAACTAGTACTACTCAAGGTGCAAGCCTAGCATACTGCAAACTGACCAACCAACCAAATACAATTACACACAGGATACAAACAAGATTACCTGACATTATTGTGTAATTTCATCAACACCGCGTTGTAATGGTATCGAGCAACTTGATAAAACAGAATATGATTCGGGATCTTCTTTTCTCTCAAATAAAAGGACCAAAATGCTTGTATTGAAAAAACAGAAACAATAACTGTATAACCGCACAGTTGAATTTCCCAGTTTAATTTGTTAGTTTACTAAATATTATAAACAGTGCTCCGCACATGTCACTGTCATTTTGGTGGAAGATTATTTCTTGCTTTGGAATAATTGGCAAATTCTTAATTTGAATACGAATGTAGCTGTATGCCTGTTTTAGTTCATGCTCCGATCATGTATCCATATTTTTTACTTGGATAACAAAATTTGCATTGCAATAAGAGATTTGTTTCTGACTTATCTATGATCTTCTTGATGTCCAGGTTACTGTTGTAGCAGATGAGGCCGTTGACAGTATTGACAAAGAGGCGAAAGAACGACTGGCAAAGTTTTTGTCTTCAAACCTCATTGATTGGGGCGGACAGAAAACATTAGAGGTATACAAGATTATTTACTATCTTTGCTCTTTAGTTAATCAAATATAGCAGCTCCTACTGAATGTTGTTTTCCAGAAAGTAGTGTTCAATGAGGAAAAACTAACGGAATAAAAGATCATGCCACAAACGGTACGTAATGAGGACCAAATAAAAAGATCCAAAAATAATATTGAATTGAAGGTAACATAGGCTCCCAGCAAGTAGACATAAAGACCTTATCAATACTAGCCGTAACAGATAATCCTGGTTATTGACCCAAGTAATTGTTTTTTCTACCGGCATTTTAACTCAATGAGACTATATCTATTGATCCAGTCATTGAACAAGTTAACCCAGTGAAAATTAACAATCCTTGTGTTTTTAAGATCACTACTTCTAACTAAACTGAAATCACCCCCAATAAGTGTGGGGCCAAACCAAGCATCCATAGTGTTGTGGAGCTCATTAATAAAATCAAGTTTGTGTTCATCGCATGTTGAACCATAAATAACCACAAACCTCCGAAAAGTTTTAGTTTTCTTGTCTATAATGAGGCAAGCAACAGAGAAAACGAGGATATCAGAAGAAATTAAATAAAACAGCTCTCCCTTGATCCCCACTAAGAATCCACCTGGAGTATTCTTAGCAAGGGGGCAATGCAAGGAGAGAACCTCCGGATTGATGTCGCCGAGCGCCGGAGCGAGATAGTGGTCGTAGTTGTTGGTTTCCGTCCGTCAGACGGTCTTGTTCCCAATGCATGGAAGCCACAACAGAATTGATTAGCCTATGTGTTTAGTCAAAACTAGAACAATCGAACGAGACATCTATTGATCCATCAGGATCGATACCTCTGATCTTTCTTAGAGAGGAGTTTGGCTTCCGTGCAGCCGATAGCTCATGGATAGCGTGGTTGCTGTTTAGCGCCACCGGCGACGTCGCGTCTCGCACGGAAGTGCACGACGAGATTCACCTGGTCGATGGGGAGCCGCCGTCTCGCCTTGCGCCTCCGCGGTGTGCCGGCATCGCTCCCTAAGAAGCCATGGCCGAGTGCCACCATGCCAGAGATCGATCCTCGAAAGGGCAGTCGCGGACAAGAGAAATCAGTGAATTGCTCACAAGAAGACAAAACGGAATCACGCCACGAATTAGAAACCGCTTGGTTGATTAATTCCCTTTTGTAAACCAACAACTACGATCTAATTCGCCTTCTCCTGATTGATCTCTTCAACGGATGCATGCATGCCTATGCGCTGTACTTGTATTCGCCTACACGCAAATTAGATGTTAATCTTAATCACAAGACAACAAATTTGCATTTGCCAATCGACTTCCTGATGCATGCATGCGATGGATGCATGTCTTTGCTGTCGTCGTTTTGCCATAGCCAGCCTCGCTGCCGTCCTTGAGGGCGAGGCCATCCTGTTGTGTTGGATGAAGGCACACCGCGTTTCGCGCGTGTTGGCTCCGCTTACGCCACTCGGAGAACCGCATCAGGATGCGGTGGTTGCGGCTTCTGGTTTGTCTCGCGTATAAGTTCGTGGCCCGTCGTCGTTGCTTGTAACCATTGTTTTCTTGGCAGAATTTCTCTCTCGGTAGATACTTTGTGCTGATAATGTCTTGTAGTATCAATGTAAAGGAGACAAAAGAAGAGAGACAAATGATTCTCATCTTCCATTGCAAGGAGATCCACTTATATACAGGTTGAAGGGTGTGTTGGGGAGATATCTCTTCCCTAATAGACACCTCCAGGGAGGCATCCCTCCGATACAATTGATCATAAGTTTTATTTGTCTGGAATTCGGCTAATTACAGTTATATGTATCTAATTTGCAGACTAAATGGTACAAGCACGTGCACGAGAGGAGTCACGTTTTATCCAGTAGAATGGTACAGGCACATGACTGGATCACCAAATTTAAACTCACTGGGCATTTGACTGAGAAGAGGAGCCTTGTCAGTGTTTTATGGAAGCCAAGTCCTAGTGTGATCGCTGTGTGGGGGGTGGCAGGGGTCGGGAAATCAGCTCTAGTCAGACTCTTCTACTACATGAATATCATCGGTTTAAGGGGAGTGAATCCACTATATTCGGTTGTTTCTATGTTTCGTGACAGCTTCCTAGACCAAGTCACAAAGTACAGCTGGGTGGATGTGCCCCATCCGTTCAATATGACAGACTTGTCTAGACGTTTACTTTTGGATTTTCATTCAGATGATGCTGAGGCCAAAGAAACTGAAGCACGCGGTATCATGGAAGGGCAGGACCCAATTCAAAGGTGTCGCAAACTTATGCATCAAGATAGATGCTTCGTTGTTATTGATGGCCTTCGAGCCATGGATGACTGGGACTTCATTAAAACAGCCTTCTTATCTGAGCCTATTAAAGGTTGTGTAGTTGTCATTACAAATGACGAAACTATCGCAACACAATGTGTAGACAAAGAAGATCATGTGATCAACGTTAAAGGCCTAGAAGCTTACACATCGTTTCAGCTCTTCAGAGAGGTATTGTACATCTATCTTATCTTAAGCATTAACATGTGATATATTTCAAGATATTTAAATAACTTTCCTCGGTCTATGGTAACATAATTTATAATGGAATAGTAGAAGTACCTAAAATGGGCTATATATTTCCATATCAAACTATTAATGGACGAACAAAAATAGATGATATGTATCGGTTTAGTAGATGCACACCATATTCATCTTTTTAGATTAAACATTCAAGTACGGCTTCTAGTCAAACAGGTCAATTATGTCATTGGCATTATCTGCCATTACCGGTGCCTAATATACATGCTAAAATTATACCTAGTGTTGAGTTGTATACTTATTATGCAATACAATGATAAAGCTCCATTTGAACTTGGATTTTGTGAAAAATTGGAAGGGCCGAAACAAAATTTTGCAATATCTGAATTGAGGTATAGATGCAATTCTAGTGCTTACGTGACCCACAAATGTTGTTAAACATGTCATATTTGATCGGTGTCATTGGCCATTGATATTTTATTTACATATGCACAATTGTTCTATAGATTTGTGTATCTACATACTAAACAGAGTATCTCAGAGAGCCTAAGAATTTATGTAATCCTATATATCTAAATAGTTGATCCCCAATCACTCAATTATCCTGGCATGCAACTATGCCAACTCATCATGCCCCACTAAATTTAATTCTCCCGACATGCAACTATGCCACTATGCATGAAAAACGAAACACCTTAACTTGCATCATGTATGTTACTTATATATAATAAATTCTTTACAACTATATTATAATCAAATATATTAAATTGTAAGTTTTTGAGTTTCAATTATCACTAGTAGAAAAGGGGGCATCAGTCCCGGTTCGTAAGGGCCTTTAGTCCCGGTTCTTGAACCGGAACTAAAGGGTCGTTACTAATGCCTCCCCCCTTTAGTCCCGGTTCAAACTGGAACCGGGACTAAAGGTCGCGGCCACGTGGAGCTCCACCTTTAGTCCCCGTTGGTAACACCAACCGGGACTAAAGAAAATTTTATGTATTTTTTTTGAATTTTTTTATACCCCTCATCACTGCTCAATTTACCATCTAATCTCTAATCACCCCTCATCATTCCTAATCATCTAACTTCCCGAACGGTCACCCATCCTCCCACTCCCCCAGCCTGAGCACGCTTAACTTCTGGGTTCTATTCTCCCTCGTTTCCAAGTCTGCACTTGTTGTTTTGCTGACAATAGTAAGATGTCAATCCTATTAACCCTCAGGAATTTTGCGTGAGCATGAAGTGACACATTTCACTGTTTGAGTTTGAAACTATTATTTTAAAAAACAATAATTATTTAGTAACCCTAATATTTCTTGAATAATTAGTTTGACCACAGTTTGACCAGATTTGACCAAAATACAAAATAACTGAAATAATTATTTAGTAACACTAATATTCTATAATAATTAGTTTGACCATTGTTTGACCACAGTTTGAAATTTTTTCAATTTTTTCCACTCTAGATCTTAAAAGCCCCGTAACTTTTTTTCTGTTAGGTTTTTGAGGATTCTAAAAATGTTTAACGGGGTTCCCCCGGTTAAATTTGGATGTAACTTTTCGAGTAGATGATTTTTCATATAAAAAACATTTTCATCCGAGTCAGTATGCAAAAGTTATGCCCATTTTACTAAATTCTAGAGAGATTTTGCAAATAAAGTCGAAATTCACATTTGCAAATTTTCCCAACAACTAGACCACATATCACATGGGAAACTTTTTTTTATTTTTTTGACATTTTCATCATTTTCTTTTATTTTTTTTAAACTGAAAAGGCGATCCACGGGGGGGGGGGGGTGGAGTTTGAAAATGTGACCTTTAGTACCGGTTCGTTCCATGAACCGGTACTAATGCCTCAAACCCCATTAGTACCGGTTGGTGCCTCGAACCGGGACTAAA
>NC_041393.1:772836244-772842209 GCF_002162155.2 Triticum dicoccoides
TTATGCCCATTTTACTAAATTCTAGAGAGATTTTGCAAATAAAGTCGAAATTCACATTTGCAAATTTTCCCAACAACTAGACCACATATCACATGGGAAACTTTTTTTTATTTTTTTGACATTTTCATCATTTTCTTTTATTTTTTTTAAACTGAAAAGGCGATCCACGAGGGGGGGGGGGTGGAGTTTGAAAATGTGACCTTTAGTACCGGTTCGTTCCATGAACCGGTACTAATGCCTCAAACCCCATTAGTACCGGTTGGTGCCTCGAACCGGGACTAAAGTGTTGGGGAACGTTGCAGAAAATTAATTTTTTTCCTACGGTTTCACCAAGATCCATCTATGAGTTCATCTAAGCAACGAGTCAAGGGGTGAGTTTGCATCTACATACCACTTGTAGATCACGAGCGGAAGCTTGCCAAGGAGATGGTGATGATGGAGTCGTACTCGAACGTGATTCGGATCACCGATGTCCTAGTGCTGAACGGACAGCACCTCCGCGTTCAACACACGTACGGGACGGGAGATGTCTCCTCCGTCTTGATCCAGCAAGGAGGAAGGAGAGGTTGAGGAAGGCAGCTCCAAGGGCAGCACGACGGCGTGGTGCAGTTGGTGCAGCAGTATTCCGACAGAGCTTCGCCGAGCACGTACGGAGGAGGAGAGGTGTTGGGGAGGGGAGGGGCTGCGCCTTGAGTTGTGGTGTGGTGTATTGCAGCCCTCCCCTCACCCCATCTATATATAGGGGAAGGGGCAAGGGGGGCCGGCCCTCTAGGGAAAACCCTAGGGGGGCGGCGGCCAAGGGGTGGGGGGCTTGCCCCCCAAGCAAGGGGGGTGCGCCCCCTTTAGGGTTTCCCCCCAACCCTAGGCGCATGGGCCCAAGGGGGGGCGCCAAGCCCACTAGGGGCTGGCTGCTATCCCCACGCAGCCCAAGTGGCCCCCCGGGAGGGGTGGCCCCTCCCGGTGGACCCCCGGAACCCTTCCGGTGGTCCCGGTACAATACCGGTATGAACCCGAAACTTTCCGGTGCCCGTTTAACAACTTCCCATATATAAAACTTTACCTCCGGACCATTCCGAAACTCCTCGTGACGTCCGGGATCTCATCCGGGACTCCGAACAACATTCGGTAGTCACATACTAGTCTTCCTAACAACCCTAGCGTCACCGAACCTTAAGTGTGTAGACCCTACGGGCTCGGGAGACATGCAGACATGACCGAGACCATTCTCGGGCAATAACCAACAGCGGGGTCTGGATACCCATGTTGGCTCCCACACGCTCCTCGATGATTTCATCGATTGAACCACGATGTCGAGGATTCGATCAAACCCTGTATACAATTCCCTTTGTCAATCGGTACGTTACTTGCCCGAGACTCGATCGTCGGTATCCCAATACCTTGTTCAGTCTCGTTACCGGCAAGTCACTTTACTCGCACCGTAATGCATGATCCCGTGGCCAACACATTGGTCACCTTGAGCTCATTATGATGATGCATTACCGAGTGGGCCCAGAGATACCTCTCCGTCATACGGAGTGACAAATCCCAGTCTAGATCCGCATAAAACAATAGATACTTTCGGAGATACCTGCAGTGCACCTTTATAGTCACCCAGTTACGTTGTGACGTTTGATACACCCAAAGCACTCCTACAGTATCCAGGAGTTACACGCTCTCATGGTCAAAGGAAGAGATACTTGACATTGACAAAGCTCTAGCAAACGAACTACACGATCTTTGTGCTATGCTTAGGATTGGGTCTTGTCCATCACATCATTCTCCTAATGATGTGATCCCGTTATCAACGACATCCAATGTCCATAGCCAGGAAAACATGACTATCTGTTGATCACAACGAGCTAGTCAACTAGAGGCTCACTAGGGACATATTGTGGTCTATGTATTCACACGTGTATTACGATTTCCGGATAATACAGTTATAGCATGAATAAAAGACAATTATCATGAACAATGAAATATAATAATACTTTTATTATTGCCTCTAGGGCATATTTCCAACATAAAGGTCTAACCTTTAGTCCCGGTTGGTGCCACGAACCGGTACTAATGGGCATCGCACCCTTTAATCCTGGTTCGTGGCACCAATCGGGACTAAAAGGTCCAGACGAACCGGGACAAATGGCCCACGTGGCCCCTGGGCGCACGAACCGGGGCTAATGCCCCCATTAGTCCCGGTTCTAGACTGAACTGGGACTAATGGGCTAACCCGGGGTGGACCAAAGCCCTCTTTTCTACTAGTGTATCATATGGCTAATCATAATACAAAAGTTAATACGCCAAATCTCCTAGAAATCATTGCATTCAATTCCCACTGCAATACGTGGCTATCAACTCTAGTTAATCTAAAATATCAAACAGTGTTAAAAATCCCAGCTTTACGATAAGTATTTTCAGACCACGGTTTTGCAAAATTATACTTTTTTCAACAATACATACAATTGCTCTATCCATTTGCCTGTATATTAAGTCTTGACTTTTTTCAATTAACTCACATTTAAAAGGTGGCATGTCTCGGATGTCTATGCTAAATATGAACCTATCTCGAGACGGGCTTTCCATAGTAACCTTGGATAAACTGTCTTAGGGCTTATACAAGGGCATTAGCCCGTTGTTTTGCAAAAAAATTGCGAAGTCCGTTTCTCTAACATATGTCCCAGGAGGCAGTCCAGAAAAGAATGGCTGCCAGCGGGCTCCCTATGATTGGCCCATATTTCAGGTCTCCCCTAGACCCTACTCATTTTATAGGGAGAAATTGGGATGAACGGATGGTTATCCATGTTAGCTCGGACAGTCAGGCCCCACCACAGCCACGCCCGACCCTCAACTCCCCGCCGCCATTCTTCGTGGCCAACCTCCTTTGCAACCATACCCCGTCACGTTGTAGGCGTTCTTCGCTGGCCACCTCCACACTCATGGATCTGGTAGTTGAGCTTGGTGGCAACATTGTACCGAAAAAATTAGAAGTAGCCATTTACATTGGCACATTGCTGGATGGAGTAGGATGGCAAACCCAAATGGGATAAACTCATTGGGGATCTCAAAAACGTGGAGAGAGTCACCCAACTCGTCATGTGGATCATTTAGTAGTTGAGCTTGGTGGCAACCTTGTACCGACAAAATGAGAAGAAGACCTTTAATTTGGCACATTGTTGGATGGATTTGAACGGCAAACCCAAATGGGATGAAATTATTGGATACCTCAAAAACCACGACAAGAAAAAAAATGATGGATCAAGCTACCAACAATCTATTTGGGAGGATCAAGAGGATGAGACAAGTCGAGGTGGAAGTTCACCAGCTTCCTTAGTGGAGATAACTATAAGGAGGGTAGGGAAGTGGGATAAAGATAGGGAAATGGCTCTCTGATCGGCAAGCGCAATGTCAGACTCATGGCCGGAGATAATTGCCAACAAAAATGTGAAAAATAAAAAAGGGAGGAAATTAGTGAGAAGAAGGCGGAAAAGTACAATGCCTACTTGGACGTCCAGAGGGAGAAACTGGACGTTGCGAAGGAGAAGGTGAGGAAGAGGTTCTTACATAATAGGGAGAGGATGTAGCTTGAGAAGACGGAGGTGAAGGTGTGCACTGAAGCAAACAGAGCAACAATTGAGGCTAAGCAAGTTGGGCCGGAAGGATCACCGATGATTCGATGATCATGTTGGTTGACACTAGCCTCATGGATCTAGAGGCCAAGGAATGGTTCACCATGATGCATGCCAAGATCAATGCACACCACACAAACTATTATTCATTCGATATATAACTATGTTTGAAATTTTGAAATATTTGTTTTTAATATTTCACGATGTATGTTTAATATATTTGGGTTCACATTTTATTGTTGAAGTGTGCAACATAATGCAAATAGTAAGAATATATGAAAAATTGGTTGGGCATAGAGGGAGGGGGATAAATGGGGATGACATTGGGGATGCCGTTTTCGGCGAACAAACTAGAGTTTTCCGCGAAAAGATGGGGACAAAATTTGTTAGGCTGGTCATAGTGGGGGGTAACTTAGACTAATGTCATATGCATGACACTAGTCTAAGTTACTACCTTCATAATGCAAAGTAACATGATAGTAGTGTCATAGGTGGCTTCATTTATTAGCTTGTAGACTTATCTTGTCTTGGAAAGCGCTATGTTACAGTAACATATTATGTTACCACCTCACATTAAATACTTGCCACATAAGCAAAAAAAATTTGAAATGCGCTATGTTACTAGCTAAGTTACTCCCACTATGACTAGCCTTATATGCCCTGGGGACGACAGTTGGAAGAACTAAGACAGGACACATCTGAAATGGGTATTCTATGTTGAACAAATAGTTATTGCCCCATGACACGAGGTTTAACACATTTACACAACATACTATATCACCTGCAAATCAAAAACTGTCTTGGATAAAAGCTATCCGGGAGTTGTGTCATCTATATTATATATATTCAGGAGATGCCCTTTTTAACCTCCCCGTATGCAACGCCGTTTGAGAAAGGCCTATTTTATAAAGAAAAATGATTGCCTATTTTATAAAAGAAAAGCCTCTCCTATTTATCCTCATCCGCCGTCATTCACCTCCTCACATCCCCCTCCCTTGAGCTCAATCCCTTCTCCTTGCTTCCTTGCTATCTCGTTGTCCCCGTGCAATGATGATTCCCCTGGGTCATGGCATCCGAAGCAAGGGTGCCTAAGGACTACGAGGCACTGGCCTAGCATGTCATGTACCTTGAAGTGCAAGCAATTGGTCATGCACTTACGTGGCACTAGGAGGTGGATTCTTCCCAGAGCTTGGGCACGATGGACACGGACAACTTAGTGGATGGGGATGAGGGCCAGCTCCATCCTAGAATGGGGAACTTGTATGATGTCTAGGACATCAACGTGGGTGATAATAATGATGCTCCCCTTGTCCATTAGCACTGTCAGGATCCTAGCTTGAACGATCAGAGGCTCAACCATCAGAGGGAAAACGCCTCAGTTGGCACAAGCCTCGCAAGTACCATTCCCTAGTTTTGGGTCGGGTGTCTCGGCCGTCTTAGGAATTGCACCGGAGTAGGTTGCTTCGACCCTAGACAAGGGTAAACACTATATCTCTTATCGCCGGAGAGTTGATCACCTAGCCTGTTTTTCTTCTGGAAACACCATATCTAGATTCGTGGAGGGTAAAGATGGAAGCTCCTATACGGCGCTTTATGCGTAGGTTCATGCAACTGGCACCGCTGTGGCACCTGGTGTGCCGGCCCAGGAACACGCAGTGTACTTGTAGCTCGAAAAACCTCCCAAATTTTTTGCTCCCGTGCGGATTCAAGCTCGTGCCGTTTAGATACAGTGCATGTTGCCTAACAACTAGAGCTACTAGGAATTCAAAGAAAGTTCATCATTTCTTTCAAACTCACAAATTCGGAAAAAAAATCATCAATTTTGGAAAGAAAAAATCTCAAATTTGAGAAAATGTTCATAGATTTGACAAAAAGTTGTTCGATTTAGAAAAAAAATTATCGATTTTCTGAAAAAGTTCACAATTTCAAAAAAATGTTCATCAATTCTAAAATAGTCACGAATTTTGAAAAGGTTGACGCAGTTAATAAAAAAAGAAAGTAAGTAAAAAAGAGAAGAAAGAATAAAAAAAAGGGAGAAATAATCCGAACAGGCGTGGTGACGCTAGTATTTAATCCAGTTTATCAATACGGGGAGATTGCAGCTTCATGTTCCCGCGAACCCTCTCCTAGCGCACACGTTTTTGTAGTTTAACTCCGGTCCCTAGACCACTATGTCGTGATCCGTCACTGGGGTAAGCCCCTGCTGTATCCAGCACGTGTGAAGCCACAACCAGAGCTCTCTGATGTCACGAAGACTGTCAATAGGGACGAGAAGGAGTATGTGTGCAAGCGATGAGATCTCTCCTGTGCGAGTAGGGACCTGCAAGTAATAGGAGGATTGT
>NC_041393.1:772842529-772843334 GCF_002162155.2 Triticum dicoccoides
TGCGAGTGCGCTGCGGTCTACAAAAGGGAGGTACGAGAAAGAATGACGTATATGGTGACCAAACGTCATGCCTGCCTTACATCAGGTGGCTAGCGAGGTTGCCAATCTTCACATGCGGTCGGTGAACCGATGCCTAGCATCGCTCTTTATAAACAACCTTGGACTTTAAGGCAAACAATGTGCAACTTCCTTGGAAGAAAACCACCCATGTAGGCCTCTAAATCGTATATTCACACCCAACCGTAGCATCACACCATATCCCTTTTTTTTGACAAAGGATGCTTTATTACTTAAAAAATTAAATACTACATCCCGCCTCTATATAGTTAAGATGCACACAGCCAAGCCAAATCCAATCTTAGAAGAAAAAACGTGCAATACAAGTAATCTTGGGACACAATTAATGACTCCTAATCAATTGGTAGGGCCAATCTTAAGATCATACTGCCATTGATGTTGGGCAAAAGTATCCCTCGCCGTGCTCTTCAAGCGTGTACACACCTCTATAAATAGGTCTTGATTCTCCACACATTACAGAGACAACCATAAAATGGAGCGTACGAGTACATTTGTAGATAACTTGCATAAGATAAATGCTTTTATCACTAAAAACCTTATCATTACTATATAGCCAAAGCTATTAGATAATGACAAACGCTCTTACCCTGAGAAGAATTTTAAATCCGTGATCAATCCCATGCAACGAGTTGCCCAATATATTGGCAACACCACATAGATGATACAAGCCAGAAGAAACACCACGTCCCCGTAGACCTTTGTTTTCTCTCTCATATATCTCCACCCC
>NC_041393.1:772843592-772853800 GCF_002162155.2 Triticum dicoccoides
CTTTCTCCAATCCCCACATGTAAAACAACAACGCCCCTCCTTCTTTCGTGCATCAAGTAGCCCAGTATCATTGTGTTGTGCTGTTCAACATTGCCTCCCTCCCCGAGGCGCCTATAGCAAGAGGAGAGAAATCGACACACTTAGTTTAAGGTTTGTAATCCTACAAGGTCGGAACTGAGGAGGGATCATAGGAGGTCATCATGGATGGGCATCACATGGCTGAGCTCAATCGTGTAGATACTCAAACGGAAGAAGAAGCATATACAGGCAACCACACGGAAACAAGTGGTGGACGATAGTGGGGAGCCCTTCGAGGTCATAATCATAGATGGAAGCAAGGACCCCATCAGGACCGAGGTCTCAGTTGAAGTAGAGGCTTTCGCTGCTTACTTAGGAGCCGACACTACCGTGTCAGACCATCTCCAATAACTTCCTATATTTAGTTACCAATAAAACATTTTCTAGGTATAGGAGCAAAAAGATAAGAAGAATCTATTAACTCCTCCTTCCGAAGGAGATACCAAACACTATTAGCGTAAACCCGAACTCTACATATTTAGGAGGCACCCAACCATCACAAGGCACACACACAAAAATTAATGCATGTACCAGAGCCATAGAATACCGAAGCTATGACTTAGCAGATGAAAAATTAAAAGAAGGGGAAAGGGCAAAACTGATCCTCGTCGAGCAGTTGTAGCATCCAAAAATGATATAGGCGCACATGGTCTAGTGACATACCCCGAGCTGTAAACCATGCACACACCAAGAAAATAGCCAGTCACCGAGCCATTGATCGTTGGGCGACAGTAGATGCCACGACCGTAATCCTAACTTAGACAATCCGCAATCCCATGATTCCGTCTCTAGATAGTGTCTGTCAGAGGTAAATCTATTTCCGTTTCAGAAAAAAAAGGTAAATCTAGGCACCCCGAACAATACACCATGAGTTATCATTGTCCTTCCAAGGCTGCAATTATCACAGGCAAATTCCCCCACACGACCTTCGTAATGTGACATCTCGATGAATGGCGGCCACCAACTGTGGCCAAGCTCAACCTCGATGCCCCAGCCACCCAAAACATGGCACAGACAAGACAAGGTAACGTCCACCGCCACAAGAACCTGCCATCATCCCTTAGCCCCCCTATCAAGTGCAGCTCCAAGATGATGCTCCCAAGAGAGAAACATCACCATTGATGTCATCATCTGATCCAAGATCACTCGAACCTAGCCTTTCCATAAGAGCAGCAGGAAGGTAGGCGATAATGGCATCGACGACACATTCAACAAGCTAGCGACGTCCAAAGGCGTCACTATCTTCGGTCCGGAAATAAAATCCGAGCACAACTTTTGCCGTCTGTCTCTTCGCAACCGAGCAAATTACATAAATTTCATGGTTCGTTTATCTCTCCATGCGTATGTACTTCTAATAATATATGTAATTAATCACATGATAACCCGAACATTTACAATCAGAAACCACACATTTGAACACATAAGCTTTAAATACAAATTCAAATATAAATCAAAGTCCGATTGTCAACACAAAGCACAGTGCATCTAAAAATGGGTAAAATGTAATTAAAAATACTGAAGTAACTAATGACCGTGTTCGCCATGGAAAGATCCGAAAGTCCTTGAAGAGGTCATCTCTGAATTTTTATGGGAAGCTCACGCTTTGATCTCTTGGTGCACATGGAAAAACCTTCTGATCCGGTGTTCATTCCGAAGAACTCTCACCATTCTTCACATGGCCTCATACTAATAGCTTATAGCTTGGCCACTTTTGTTCTCAATGGTCACATCGTGCATGATCATAATCAGAAATTCGAAGGCACACAATATCTATTTAATCATATTTTGTTTAACATCACGGTAAATTATATTTTTTCTTTTACAATATCTGAAGAGTATACTAGTTTTTTCCTCAAAATGTCTACCCTGTCCAAGGCTTCTTGATTGACTCGCGATTCACAGAGTAGTTAGATCCTACACAAGGGCACAATAAGTCTTAAGTTTCAATCGTTGAAACTTATGATTTTGCATCTGAAATTTCCCATTTTCTTGCTCGCTTGTACCAAGTTCGGAGATAAAATATTAAGCAAATTATATGTCGGCCGTAGTCACAAAATACGTGCTTTTATTGTTTGCTCGTACTAAGTTTCAACAATTGAACTTCACATGTATTTTTTAAATTCATCAAAATACATTGAAATTGGAGCTTATTTGACATCGCTGGTCATGAGAAACTTGAATACGAAAACATAACTTAATTTGAACTTTCTCGTTTAAAAGATATACAAGTTTAAAAAATCAAAAGCCAAAATAAAAAGCTCGTGTGAGGACTCGTTGACCTGGGACCTACGTGCCACAAATTCTCTCCCAAACTATAGGTTGAAGTTGTAAGGTGTAGAAAGGAACATGTGTAGGAAAAACAATTTCCTCGGTCAAAAAGTAAGTATAAGAAGAGGATTTTTTTCCTTGAGGATTGACATGTCGAAAGTTACAACTTGATGCTTACTGAATTTAATATTAACTCTAAATTGCTGTCTATATTTGCAGCTACTCATTTCTCATGCAATCTATATATGTAATTCTATTTACTTGATTTGTTTCAAGTCAGATTAGGCTTCACATGTATATTCCATATTTGAATTATTTTTTGAAATTAAGTTGAGAACTTACCCATTTTATAGGAAGCTGTTGATTCGACTTTGGTGATCAATTTTGATTATCGTGATAAAGTTCACTTTGACAAATAAATAAAAAATATTTTCCATCCTTAAGTTTTGACTGTTTCCAAAATGATATTTACATATTTATAAATTTAATTTGCTTCTTAATTGTAGATAGCTTGGGGCCAGAATGAGCCGACTTCCAATGAGGAGGAGCTTTCAAAACTTATCATGGCCAAGTGTGGTGGGCTACCCAAAGTAATAACAGCTATAAGTGAGTACTGGCGCGTAGAGCGACGGAGAAGTAACAGCCAACAAAATGAATTAACATTGAAGACTATAAATGCTAACTTCATGGGCATGCTGGAAGGTGACTCAAGATTCCATAGTTTAAGGGGTCTATTTTCTTGGATGCAATCCTACTTTGATGCTTGCCCCGATTCGCTCAAGCCATGCATATTCTATCTATCAGTCTTTCCTTTAGGCCACAATATTAGGCGAAAACGTTTGCTGAGGCGGTGGATCGCCGAGGGTTACTCCATGGACACACCTAGTAGTACCGCAGAAGAAAATGGGGAAGAGTTCTTCTCCAAGCTTGTCAAGTTGAGCATAATCCAGCAGCAGGGGCAGATGCGACAACACTCACCAAGCAAGGCGAAGAAGTGCCAAGTCAATGGTTTTTTTCGTGAATATATCATATCTCGGCCAATGCAAGATAACCTTGTGTTTGCACTCGAGGGGCGTTGCATTCTCAACACGCAACGTGCTGGACAACACCTCACCATAAGTAGATGTTGGGACAGAGACAAGATTCTATTCGAGAGCCTGGAATTGTCACGTCTACGGTCGTTGACAGTGTTTGGAAAGTGGATGCCATTTTTCATGTCTGCCAACGTCAATATGAGATTTCTCCGTGTGATGGATCTAGAGGACACGTCAGGTGTAGCAGATGATGACATGGAACAGGTCGGGAAGCTACTGCCACACCTCAAGTTCCTCTCTGTACGAGGATGCCAAGATATTACTCGTCTCCCAAATTCATTGGGTGGCTTAAGGCAGCTGCAAACTCTGGATATCGAAGGCACCTCCGTGATTATGTTTCCAGCTGTTATCATGAAGCTAGAAAAGCTGCAGTACCTTCGTGCTGGTCCCATTCGTTGTACATCAACATCATCAGAAGCGAACACAAGCGTGGTCCCATTAGCAGGATCACCAGTGGACGGCGATGGTGATGGCACGAACACAAGCCAACCACAGCCGGCAGTATCAACAGAAACACCACCAACAGCATGCTGTGATGGCATGAGCACAAGCCAACCATCAGCGGCAGCATCAGAAGTAACAACACCACTGCCAGTGGACAGTGATGGCACGAAAACAAGCCAAACACCTGCTGTAGAATCAGCAACATCAGCACCAGCACCAGCACCATCACCAGCACTAGCGGACAATGAGGGCGCATATGAGGCCACCACCAGCACAACCCAGCCACCAACGACAGCAACAACATATGAGGCGGAGGAGACAACACCTTTGATCTGCAGGCCACGTGGTGGCTTGGTATTCAGTTGGTTGTCCAAATTGCGTCATAGGAGCAACCCACATGATGGAGTTCAGTTTTCAGTTGCTGCAGCAGGAGGAATTGGGAAGTTTACGGCCTTACATACCCTCGGTGTCGTCAATATTGGTGGTGCAGGTGGGAAGCACGTCCTCAGAGAGCTCAAGAAGCTTACCCAATTGCGCAAGCTAAGATTGTGCGGCATCAACCAGAGAAACTGGCGGGATTTTTGTTCTTTCATCTCAGGAGATGCCCATCTGGAGTCTTTATCGGTTCGACTCGATCAGGAGGAGACCACAAGTGCTCCTCAAGTCTTTGGTTGTTTCAGTGACATCTCCGAGCCTCCCAAGATGCTAAAGACACTTAAAGTGTACGGGAAGAAGGCCCACATATCTCCATTATGGGTGAAGCAGCTTCACAATCTCACAAAGGCTGATCTTGCGTACACCATAGCGACCCAAGAGGACATAGACTGCCTGTTAGATTTGCCCCGTCAAGAAATCATTCAAGAAATCATTCAACGTGTTTGTGTCAAGCCGATTAAAGACGGCGAGCTCAAGTTTGGTGCGTTTGGCAGTTTCAGCAATCTGCGCTATGCCATCAAATTCAAGAAGCTGAAGATTGATTGCAGCTACAGGTCAAAGATAGTATTTGGACCACTGATACCGTCGTATGTTCAGGTTCTGGTGGTTCACTGCTCTTCTATTACTGGGTCATCATTGGAGCTTTCTGGGCTAGATAAATTAATGTGCCTCGAGGAAGTGCGGCTGAAGGGTTCCTACAGCGAAGCAGTCAAGCAACACTTGCAGCAAAAACTTGACGAGCTAGTGCCACTACTAAATCAGAGAAGACCTGTCCTGAAGCTGGAGTAGCAACCACATCAGTCATGATGAAATGATTGGTCGGTACTGTTTGTTAATTTCCTTTCCTTTTCTTCTGCTCTATCTATGTGTAACCGACACTAACAAACTCCCAAATCAACAAGTTAATTACGTATGAACTTGTATGCCCTGGATATCTTATTTCTTCTCTGCATTGCCACGAAAAATAAGTTCAAAATTTGCAGCTCGATCGCGGACAAACAAGAGGAAGGTGTATCCTCTTTCCGTGGTGCGTCAAAGTGCGAGAATTAAATTCAAACGAAATTTTCATGATGATTTATGAGAGGTGTCTCTTGGAATAGTAGAGGTCTTGCGGATCTGGCTAAACATAGATTTTTGTCCGACACTTCTAGGGAAAATAAGTTGGATTATTGCGTTGCTCGCGATGGGGCATGATGACTTCACTTCTCTGTTTCTTGTCATGATTTCTGATGGCCTGGACTTTGACCGGCATTGTCTCCCACCACAAGGAAGATCCTTCGGGATCTTGCTTGGGGTTAATTGCGAATCTTTAGAGGATGTAAATGTGTTTATGGGTGAGTATGCCGTCAAATTTCATATGCGATTGAAAGTTGATGGCTTCAGGTGGGTTGTGGTTGCTGTATACGGTGCGATACAGAAGGAGTTCAAACCCGACTTCCACACGGTCCTGTTAGGATTTGTGGGGAGGAGAGGTTACCTATTTTAGTTGGTGCAATTTCAATATTATTAGGCGGTGAGAAGAAAAGAACAACGATAATTTTGATGGGAGATGGTCATTCATGTTTAATGTCACCATTGAGAGTGTAGGCCTGAGAGAGATTGATCTCACATGCAGGTAGTACACTTGGGCGAACTTGCAGAATCCAACATATGAGAAACTAGACCGAATGCTAACCAGTGTTGATCGAGAACAAAAGTTCCCTTCGGTAACAGTATGTGCATTGCAAATGGGTATTTCGGGTCACACCATTACAAAACTAGATGATACCCCGCGCGTTGCTGCGGAAAGGAATGCGAGTATACCTATTCATAGAATTACAGATAGAAAATTATAGAAAAATTAGTAACATGTAAAGAATATAAAGAAAAAAATTGCTAACTGACTTGCGGGTTGCCATTGGCGCGGAATGATTCTCATGTGTAAGAAGTCTCGAATACAAAAGAAATAACATTGAAGCATCCAGATAAAAAAGTGGTTCGAATACTTGTAAATTTGGTCCAATTTTGCAATTTGTATTGTAAAATTATGCCCAATGTTACAATTTGTCTTGATCTCTAATACAAAGGAAATAACACTGGTGATTGCATTGAACACAGAGTTTCCGCATAGCATCATTGAACAAAACCGTCGAAAAAAGTCTTGCCAAATTTGCATTGAGCATTTCAACAAATTAGTGGGAAACAAAATTCTCAACTCAATTATGGGGTCTCACAAACAAATAATAATTGGTCACCTTTGCCACATAAGACAAAATGACTGACTTTGGCCATAAATGTTAATTGTATCTGCTTGTGAAATATGCCCTCTTCATGGATGTAAAGTAAATCTTATATTCCAAAACAAATAGCGTATCCAAGTATTATAAGGTGCAAAAAACATTACATTAACCACAATATAAAGATGAGACGATTTATTTTTAATTCAAAGCACTGACCTGGGCTTCTTGATCTGAGCAACAAAACAGTGTATCTAACAATATACTCCAAGTGAAAAGGCTTCCTGGTGAAACGCATGCACGGACATGTGCCTGGACTGGAGCGTATTGGCGTGTGGCCTGGCCGCCTGGTAGCATCAGATGGTGCAGACAGCGGTGTGAGCAGTGGGCAGTAACTACAAAGGCATAATCTAAACGACAGGCCACACAGAAGCGTGTTAAGAGCGGTATTCATCATCTCACAGATGAATGTAAGTGCAGCTATGCTCACCTGATGTGACCGTCCCGAAGCCGAAGGTGGATTCCCTATGGAAATCGTCTTTGCTGATTTAGTCGGCCTTCTCGCTGCCGCCGACGGCTTCGGAACACAGCAACGACGCGCAAAGGACTCAGCGGCTGTGCCTTGCTCAATGATCTAGGATGGCCGGCCATGGAACGGCGGCCCAGCCCGTGTACGCTGAACACTCATTGAAACATCAAGAGGAGAGACGTACCGGCAAGCATGGCGGAGGAGGTTCGAAGGAGAGCAGCGGCGGGTAATTAACTCCGAGGAAAATAGTGGGCGAGGCGGACTGGACCGGAGGTGGTGTGGCGGAGGAGGTCTGGAGGAGAGCAACGACCACACACATGCTGATTTGGCTATGTATTCCTCGAAGGTCTGGGTGCTTGTCAATTGAACCACGGTCGGCGGCCCGTCCTGCGATCCAACAACCAGGGTGGCGTTGGAGGTGAGGCAGACCGACGGTCTTGCGGGAGGATGGCAAGCGCAAAGGCTGTCTCCGCTCAGTTAAATCTCACAATTCTTGCACGCACTACTAGGAAAAGGGCTATAGATGGAAATGACACTAATGACGCACCAGACAAGTGGTGCGCCATTAGTATATACTAATGGCGCACCACCTTCTGATGCGCCATTAGTGTTGAAACTACTAATGGCGCACCCTGACCACGGTGCGCCATTAGTACCAAATTTTTTTTTAACTAGTGCGCCTGTCCAAACATACTAATGGCGCATCCCCTGGTGGTGCGCCATTACTAGTTGTAACTAGTAATGGCGCACCAGCCAGAAGGTGCGCCACTAATGTTAATTTTTTTATTATTGCTTTTATTCCTTTTTTTGCAAAAGTTTTAATGGCGCACCACCAGGGGGTGCACCATTAGTAACCTGGATTACTAATGGCGCATTTGTTGCTGGTGCGCCATTAGTAAGTGGGCAGCAACAAGATATTTTGGACAGCCTCTCCTCCCACATCACTTTCTCCTCACTTCATTCTCTCCACCGCCTCCTCCTTGTCTCGGGTGCCTCCTCTTTTTCACCTCATTTCCACCATAGATTCATTCGAATTAAGTGGTTAAGTTACCTTGTTTTGATAGGTAAGTAAGGGGGGAAGCTATATTTATGTTGTTCTCCCTACAACAATGTGCACATGCACTTTTTATGGCCTACCTAGATCTATGTATGTTCGTGGTGTTGCATATGTTTGTGGTGTTGCATATGTGTTTGTGTTTGGAGGTATACCGGTATTTGAAATGCGATAGTTGCCAATATTTTGCCGGAATGTTGATTCATTTCCGTTTCGGCGAGAATTTTGGCATTAAGCATTCTTTTTGGTCCTATTTTTAGGGAAAGTCATGCCAAATTTTTTCTTGGTTCTAAAATATCGTTTTGCTCTACCCGCAGGCGACCATGGTCCGCACGATGACCGAAGGCATCGTGAATAGGTTTTTGAGGTCCGCGAAGGCCGAAATGCTTCAAAAGAACGAGACGGAGATAAGATGTCCATGTTGAAGATGCAAGCTGAATAGCCTTATTGCGGACCCGGATTCCGGGCAGGTGCGGGACCACCTGCTCTTGCGTGGTTTCATGGATGGCTATCGGTGGCAAGGTGATGAAGATGACTACGAAGTCGTCCATGGGGGCCGGGCAAGAAATGAGGAAGGGCAGCAAGACAACCACCGCGGCTCTGGGGGGCGAGAAGACGAAGAATCCCCAGGAGATGATCACGACGGTGATGCTGTACACAGTCATCATGTAGAAGATGCAGGACATGATGATGATGCCGGCGGAGCAGACGACGCTGGACCATCGATGGGCTGGGTGCAGGACCCTCATATTCAAGAGCTGCTTCTCAAGCAGACGGATAACGCAAGAGCTGCCGCCCGAGAGAAAGCCAAGATGGATCAAGTTGAGTTAGACGCGGTTACTCCATTGTATGAAGGATGCAGGCCCGAGGATACCCGCCTGAAAGTAACGCTCATGGCTCTGGAGATGAAGGTAAAACACAAAATGACCGACGCATGCTTCGACGAGAACATGTCATTCTGGCACGAACGTCTTCCCAAGGGGAACAAGTGCCCGACCAGTTTGGAGGAGGCGAAGAAAATCGTGTGTCCGTCCTTGGGTGGTAGAGCACAAAACCTTTATTAATAAGACGTACAATGACCGAGGCCAACAGAGGACGGACGGAGATATACTCAAAGAGCACAACTCATGTTTCACGCGTTGGTTCAAGCAGAAGCTTCTGTCGTACCCTTTACATGAGGATTCTTCCGCGGAAGAACAACTCATATTCGCCTTGTCACAGGGCGCCGAGCACAACCTGATGACCTATGAGGCGTACGATATCAACGGCTACACATTCTACATCAAGGCCAAGGACATGAAGAGCGATGGTTATCAGAACTCCGGGGTAACGATGGAATCCTACACCGGTAACGACAAGGACAGATACTACGGAAGGATCGAGGAGATCTGGGAGCTGAGCTACGCTGGAGAGAAGGTCCCGATGTTCCGTGTTAGATGGGCCAAGAACGTCATAAAAGAAGACCGGTATTTCACCACCATGGTTATACCCGAAGCCAAATCCAAGACCGCGGGCGCAAACGTCACAGCGAAAAATGAGCCATGGGTACTGGCTTCCCAAGTGGACCAATGCTTCTTCATTACCGACCCGCCAAAGCCCAGTCGTGTTGTCGTGAGGAGAGGCAAAAGGAAGATCATCGGAATGGATGGAGTAGCCAATGAGCAAGACTTCGACAAGTACGGCGACCCGAGGATCGAACATGACGACGATGATGAAGTAGCAGCATACACCACAAGAAGAAGCAGGACCACCCTACCTAAAGGACGTCCGTTCCACAGAAGAACTCCATTTGCGAAAAAGAAGGGCAAAAAGATTGTGAACAGATAGCTAGCTAAGATCGATTGTATTTAAATCGTAGCCTTCATTTCTCGATTGTATTTCATGGGTACGTTTTGAACTATCATGAATATTTTTAAATTTCATGGACACTCGATCTCGATCCCGGCCCCCTCCATCTCGATCGCTATCCCACCTCGCCAGATCCGGTCCCCCTCGCCGCCGAGCACCCCCCCCCCAGTCCACTGGCCGCCGCCGCCGACCCCCCGCACCCTCGATTCCCCTACTCAACCGCCGCCGCCGACCCCCCGCAC
>NC_041393.1:772854520-772914837 GCF_002162155.2 Triticum dicoccoides
ACGCCGCCCCGACGCCGCCTCGACCCCGCCCCGACACCGCTGCCCCGCCACCTCGACGCTGCCCCGCCGCCTCGACGCGACCCCGCCGCCCGGACGCCGCCCCGTCCACACCACCGTCGCCGGAGCACCACCACCACCACCCGTCGCCGGAGCATCCTTATCCTCTCCGACCGCCTCCTCCACCCCGGCCCGCTCCTCCTAGGTAAGCTACCGCCCCGACCCTTATCCCCTTCCCTCCTCCCATCCCATCTCCATATGTTCATAGTGTGAGATTGATCCAGATTGCAATTATGTGTTGTTGGCGAAGTGTTTTCTGTGTGAACTAGGAACGTTAGAAGGATATGATGTGGTTGTATCAGTTTCAGCATGATGATTCTCATCAACTTGCACCTGGTCATAGTCCAGTAAATGCATGGCAGTGTTTTGTTCAATTATATTATATAAGAGTGACTCGTGTAGTATAAGGCCCCTTTTGGATGCAAAGTATTTTCAAAGTATTACTAGAATACCACAGTTTTTTGAAAAACTGTAGTTTAGAATACTTAGAGGTGTTTGGCTATACCAAAAACTGTAGCTTCATAAACAGAGGTATTATTGATACTGTGGTTTTTTGGAGTATTAAAAAAAGAGGTCCGGACCTCTTTTTTCTCAAACTGAGGAAAACTCGTTCGTGTCATCCACTCGTTGACTACCGTACATCTTGGTCTGTAACCATAACTAGCCATACTGCAGTATGGTTTCGTAGTATTGATTCATTCCTCTCCAAGGCATGCACCACCAGGATACTGATTCATATTCTTTGTAATTAGCTACGGCTGATCAAGTCTCCAACTTCCTAGAAAAGATCATACAACGTTGCATGCAGCCGGGTGGTCATTAGTGATCTGGTCGTGTAGCTCGGTAGGTGTATGAAGCTAGATTAAAGTTGTGTAACTATTGTTCAAAACTACAGTAAAACAACACCAACCAAACATATCGGTAGTTTTTCTAAAGCTGAGAAAATTGCAGCCTTTTAAAAACTGTAGTATTCATTGCACATGCATTGCAATATCGATGTTTTGAAATACTACAGTATTTTAAAAACTGCGCTGCCAAACTAGGCCTAAATTGTAATGGTCAAGTAGCTGCATACAGCTGCATGCCATTATCTCATAAGAGTGACTCGTGTAGTATGAATTGACAGTGTGATCTAAGTACCATGTGTGTAATTGGGTATGCTTATATGATTTCTGGCACATTTCCTGTACCTACAATACAAATTTGTGAGCATAGCTTCTGTTGTCAATGCAAAAAACTGTTCCTTGTAATGTACATACTCATACTGCATCTTTTGGATTGTTCATTTCTGTTTATCTTGTGCCGATGCTACTTAGTATGTACTCACATCTTCATGCTGGAAGGATAATACTGTAGGTAGACCATTTACTATTTTTTCATTTTTGAATATGGCTAACTCTGCTTCCCCCAATCTGCATATCCTCTGTTCTGAGCATAATTTTTTTGCCATATCCTTTTCACACCTGGCATCTGCCATTGTAACTTCATACTGATGTAACATGTGAATCTGTTGGTCCTGCTTATTGTCTTTAAAGAAGTAAATGTACCTACCTATTTTTGTGCTATGTTATTATATTTGATCAGTATCAGTTGTGTCTCTCTTAAGAGACTCCTACCTTTTCTGACTCGAGTTGTTAACAACATTTCCATACTTCTGTTAGCTACAACATTTTTTTACTTGAATTTGGTACTCCATGAGTTTTTACTACTGCTAACATAGAGTATTTGCTACTAGTAAAACAAGGATTTTGTATAGTTTTTACTACTGCTAACACACAGAGTATTTGCTACTAGTAAAACAGGGATTTTGTATGCACTGCTACCTGATGAGTGCTTTCTTTGTACTATTTCACCTTGGCATGCATATGTTTATTTTACCTTAGACGGAAATGAGTGTTATCAAGGAAATGGTTTTAGGTAAACCAGCACATCTCATCAGTCTTTCTTACTCAATGTTATCATCTGCTTGGTTTTAGGTGATGGACTCATTTCCGATGGTTGTTCTGCTTTAGTTTTCCTGATGTTGTTTCGCGTTGGGTTCTGATTCGCTTTTCTGCTATTGTTTCTATGGTGATGCAGACTTGTGGTGAAGAAGAGCAAGGCCAAGAAAGACTCCAACAAGCCCAAGCGTCATCTTACTCCTCATGTGAGCCCCAGATTTGATTTGTTGTTGTGGTTCGATTCACTCAAGAGGGAGTGATAATTTTTCCTATGTTCATAGTGTGAGATTGATCCAGATTGAATGTTCTGGGTCATGGACTTTGTGCCATGGACCAGTGCATGCATGCTGCTGCTGCTGCTGTACTACTTGTCAAGTGATGCTGCTGCTGCTATCTGCGAGCTGCTGCTGCTAGTTGTGATTTTGTCAAGTGATGCTGCTGCTACTTGTGATCTTCTAAAATGACCCCTTTCTCCTGAAACGCTGATTAATTTCCGTTTCGGTTGAGAAATGGGGCACTCCAAGGTCAAGAAAATTAGCAAAGGTCATGCCCAATTTTCTTGACCTAGAAGGTGCCCGATTCTCAACCGAAATAAAAATTAATTTGCTTTAGTGGTTGGATTAGTTTAGTATTTTTTTCACACACTCAGACACCCTTGCTTGCCATGTGTGTGAGAGAGATAGTGAGAGGAGACAAGAAGAAGGGGGTTAGGAAGATGTTGCCTGCTCATCAAAGCTAACCATCTCCCCCTTTTCACCCCTTTTCCTTTGTCTTTTGTGGGTTGCAAGGAAGCTACTGTCTTAGCTAGCTTAGCTTGTGCACAAATCCCAGTGTTACAATCTAGAAAATTAGCCTGCAAAGATGAGGTCCCATGCTGGCTGTACCACTGCATCATGCAACAGTGCCTTCAAGATCCAAGGCAATATCACAAACATCATAGGCAATTTGACCAAACTCACAACCTTGTATCTTTGCAGCAACCAACTTTCCAGACACACCCCTCAAGAACTAGGTTACCCTGAGAACGTGGACTTGGACCTTAGCAAGAACACACTAACAGGTTCTATCCCAAAACACCTAGGCAATATCACAAACATCTCTCAATTGTTCCTTGACAATAACCAACTTTTTGGCGACATTCCTCGAGAATTAGGTTATTTGGTCAACTTAGAGATCTTGTTCCTTGACAATAACCAACTTTTTGACCAAACTTTGTTTCTATTTAGAGAGAAACATAGCCCACAACGATGAGGCCGGGGGTTCGGGCGGCAAGGCATTCTGGGAGCTGTCCCAGGAGATGGAGGAACAACCTCACTTGTATGAGGCCGCCGCCTTCCCCACCGATCCTGAGACCACGGATGGTGCCGCCGAGGATGACCACACTAATGCCACCACTGATGGTGCCGCCGAGGATGCCACCACTGATGATGGCGGCGCACGCACAGATGGCAGCCAACCGAAGAGGCAACGGAAGGACCGGCGACCGATCGTGCTCCGCACCCTCAAGGAGGAAGTTACTGAAGTGGACTCCAACGGGAATCCAACGGCGCCCGAACGAATAGTCAAGGGGTACTCGCTTTAGCTCGGGTGCATTGTCCGGAGCACCGTCTCAATCAACACCGAGAACCTGAGGCATCCTGACCGAGGGAATTTGCGCCACCTCCTCTTCACGAAGCTGCACGAACGATACAAGTTCCCCGCTGAATTTGAAAACACAAGCCTCAAAGGGAATAAAGTGAACAATGCTGCCCTCACGAAGATGAGCAAGGCCCTGTCTACTTGGAAAAGCAATGTGAAGAGAATGATCGAGAAAGGTGAGAGTTATCAGAAGATCAAGGAGAAAAATCCTTCGATCACCGAAGATGACTACAACGACTTCAAGATCAATTGCTCGAGCACCGCAAGCTCCCAATCAAGTGAGTGGGGGAAACAAATGCGGGAGCTGAACATTGGGGAACACACACTCGGTCCCGGCGGTTACAGAGTGGCGGAGCCTATATGGGACAAGGAGGAGGCGGACCGTGCCGAGCAAGGCCTACCACCCCTCTTCGATAAATACGGTGACAAGCAGACCAGGAACTTTGTTAGGGCCCGGTACAAGAAGGACCCGAAAACAAAGGAGCTTACCACGGATCCGAAGACCAGGCAACTTGAGCTTGTTCTGGTAAGGAATACACCCCCGCGTAATTAGCTCCATATGGTTGCATTCTAATTAATGAAGCCAAATTTATAAATGGTTCACATTCCTTCCGCAGGCGACTGAAAGCAGTAGCGCGGGGTCGACTAAGAGCAACCCTTGGGACACCACTCTAAATAGGGGGTTGAATGTAATGAAGAACAAGGATAAGCTCAGTAAGCCGACGTCAGCTGGTCGTGTGGCCGGCAAAGGCTTGTCGACAAAATGGGGGTCATACTATACCGCTGGTGTGCGGAAGGAGAAAAAGACCAGCTCGGAAAGCCAGGCGCGAGAGGTTCAAGAACTCAAGGCACAGGTGGCATGGATTCCGGAGATTGTCCAAGAGCAAGTGGAACAACGACTCTGAGCGACGATCACCGCCCTTGTGCCTACCTTGATCTCGGGGTTGAGTGCGTGGATTGCGGGCGGCCAACAGGGGCCGCCCCCGATTCCTAGCTTTACGGCCAGCAACTCGCATAATGCGATGGCGGGGCCATTGGTGCCTCCGACGGAGGCGGCATTGGTGTCTCCGACGCCGGCACGGGAGCTTAATGCATCCGGGTGTACGCCGGCCGGCACCTCTTCAGCAAGCGGCCCCTCCGTCAACTGCACGCCCGCCATTGGCGGTGCCTCGACATTAGCCGAGCTCGACGCCATCATCACGGTAACTAATTAAGCCTCTCTCTGCCGAGGACTTCATCTCCTTGCCTTTGACTGGGCATCCCTGACGCCCTACATGTTTTCGCAGGGCGTCGCCGACATTCCGCACTCTCCTCCACTTCGTGAACAACGAGTTGGTCGATGTCGCCAAGGGCAAAATCGTTCAACCGGGCAACCCCTTGTTCCACGGTACCCAGATGCCACCCAACTTGTTTAGGGTTCAACTGGTTCGGGTGCTGCCAGGCTGCGACGACTTGTTACCTTTGATTCGACCCGTCGGGGCCGACGATGAAGACGTGATGATCCTCAGCGCCTGCCTGAGCTGGCCCCTGCTTTGGCCGAAGAGCCAGATTCGTTTGGGGGCGGGGGACACCACCCCAAAGACAACACCGCCAGTCGTGCCGACGCCAAGTCGGCCCCATGGCAAGACCGCCGTAACGGTGCCGGACATCCCTATGCCACTGGATCCAAACATGCATATGGCACAGGATCAGAACGACGACAACGACGACGATGATACATTTGGCAACGTCGATCAGTACTTTGCCGAGCATGGGTACGATGGCGACTTCATGGGGCCTCCTTCTCAAGAACCAAATCCAACAAAAGACGTGTGCGATCTAGCTCGTACCGCGGAGAAGCCAAGTTGCAACAGGCGCCGTCTGGCGTTCAGCTCTCAGGAGACGCCTCCAGCTGCCGACTTCACCGAGCCTCAGATAGGCGAGGTGCGAAATATTATCAGCCCCAACACACTCAAGAAGGCGGTCTGTGAGCAGAACTCGGTCCCATTACAGGAGAATAAGAAGGCACGCAAAAGAAAGACTAAGAAGGGTGCGAGCCAGCCGGCACCGAGTACGATCCGTGCTCAGGATGGGCCACCTTCACCGCAGGATATCTCGAGGAGGGTGCATGTGGCGGGTAGGGCGATGCTACCGACAAATATGCTCAATGCTGCAACCGGTGCTATGCGGAGTCTGCATGACAGTGTTCTAGCTTTGGAGAAGCGGCGTCTCAGGGAGAAGGATGTGGCATACCCGGTTTTCGCGGCCAAGGTGCCAGAGGGCAAGGGCTTTGTGGATAACTCCATCGGGCGTACGATCGTCCTGCGTTTTGATGACATCCATGCTATGTTGAACCTTCATCCGCTGCACTACACCTTCGTTCGGCTATTTTCGCTGAGTATGGAGATGCGGATCATTCGCGACAAGACCCCGGACATCGTGATAGTCGACCCCTTCTACATGCGTGCCAAGATCTTGGGCAGCGCTGGGGACCGGCAAGTCGCGAGTTCTTACCTCGAAGGCGTCATTCTGGCAAACCAAGATAAGGATAACTTCCTCGTGCCTTACTTTCCCGAGTAAGTCCTCCCCTCAACCGTCCCGTAACATATGAATTCTTACATTTCGATCGTTTTTCTTTTAACATTCCGTGTTTTCTGCAGTGACACACGTTGCACGCTCATCCTCCTAAGCCCCAAATATTCCATGGCCACGTATTTCGTCCCGGACCGTCAGTCGAATGTAGACTACACAAATGTCAAGAAGGTTCTTGATGATGTTCTCCCCGGCTACGCCCAATTTGGAGGCACCTTCACCAGGCCTATTCGTAAGTACGGCAAGCACGTGTTCTCCCATAATACGATGTTCTGCTGCGTCAAGCAGCCGCCTGGCGGTCAGAAGGGTGCCTACTACGCCATCCATCACATGCGGGCGATCGTACGGGACCATCATCAACTTCTGCTACCGAGTAAACTCAAAGATTGGGCCGCGAGCGTGTCGGCAATCTAGGACGCGGACCTCCGACAAGAATTCTTTCGCATCCAGTCGGAGTTTGCGGAAATCATCCATCAAGATGTCCTTCGTACCTCGGGGCAGTTCTACCTCAGAAATCAACCGTCCAACAGTGACATCGACACAATGCTACAAATGCAGGATGACAACGCCCGTTCTTTCATGACTCCCATGATAGACGGCGGCTTCATCCATGCTCCGGTCCCTTGAGTCGAGTTGTCTAGTTCTGAAACATCGATTGGCTCATGTTGTAATTAAACTTTAATGAACTTGTAGTATGTCTCTTTGGTTTCGAGAGTCGTTCAACTTACATGTAATCGATGCTATTAATGTCTTGCTTTTCTCTTCCGATCGTTCTATTGCATAATTATATATTGCTTATGTATTGTCTGTGAATTGGTACTAACATTTCGTTTGGCTACTGCATAGCGATGCCGACGTATGTCGTGTACAAGGGTAAGGTTCCCGGAGTCTACGATGACTGGGAGGAGTGTCGGAGACAGGTTCACCGATTCAGCGGTAACAGTTACAAAGGGTACACCACTAGGGCCGAAGCCGAATCTAGATACGCCCGCTATCTAGCGGGAGAGGGGAGGGAGCGTTGGAGGAACCGGATGAAGACGAGTTTCATCGTGATGATGCTCATTGTGATGACCGCAGCTCTCTTCTATGTGATGATAGTTTAGATGATCGATATTGACTTGTAATGTGAAGACAAACTCGCTACTCGCGGTCTCGAGAATTGTAATATAATGTTCTATCTTTGTTCGGTCTTTTTAATTCGGAGACTAATATGATGAATTGTATTCGGAGACGAATATGATGAATTGTATTCAAAGACTAATCTTGTATTGTATTCGATGAATCTGTTGTTGATGTGTGCTGTCTATACTTTGTCAAATTATACATTTTGTAACCTGTGCAAAAAACAGAAAATAAAAATATAAAAAAAAACTAATATTCATACTAATGGCGCATCACTGGGTAGTGCTCCATTAGTATGCCGCGGTTACTAATGGCGCATCCAGTGGTGGTGCGCCATTAGTATGCCAAAGCACCTGGGTATACATGGCCCCTCGGAGGCATACTAATGGCGCACGCTGGCCTATACTAATGGCGCACCCGCGGTGCGCCATTAGTATACCAGATACTAACGGCGCACCAGGTGGTGCACCATTAGTAAAAATTACTAATGGCGTGCTGTTAATGGCGCACCACAGATGCGCCATTAATGGCCATATTAGGTGCGCCATTAGTAGGGGTTTTTCTAGTAATGACGTAACGGAGGGATGGTAATGTGGGCGATTAATGCTGCAGTTTCATCTACATTTGTAGCTATATTTGTGGCATATCAGAGGTATGGTTGTGGCGGCGGAAGAGATATCGACAGGGATAGAGTCGCAGCTTGGGAAGATGAACGTACGTGAGAACACGCATGGGCTACAGCCCACATCCATATGTTGTAGGCTTCAGGAGCCAGCCCAGCAGTGACAGGTCCAGTTCTAGCCCACGTACGAAAACTTGAGCGGGAGGTGTGCGATCGAAGGAATAGAGGCTGCTGTGAGAAGCAACGAATCGTTATTTTCACTTGGCGGTGGCAAGCCTCGGTAAATTGCATCAAAACATGATCAAACGGCTCTAGATCTTGAACTATATTGCATCAACGGCTATAAAAATTTGGATGATGTGGCTTCATGAATGAGTCAAGAAAATCAACTAGTGGGGTGCCCCTATTTAGATATAGAAGATTTGCTCTATTTTGCGATGTTTCACATGTGTCACCTATAACCCTTTTTCGTCGCGGAAAATATCCCCGTGGCGTTTTCCGTCCATCACCACCATCTTCACCGAAGTACAATCATGTAAAAGAAAGATTTGACGGTACCACTTTTTCCGTCACGCAAGTTCGCATTTTAAGTGACGAACAAAAAATGTCACTGATTGCCGTTTTCGGCGACGGCCCAGAATGTCACCTACAATAGCCCAGTCTGTCACCTAAGATCGTGTTGGTGATAATAATCGCGACACCAGTGATCGGTCCGCTGGTTAGACTGGTCAAAGATTCTGATAAGTGGGACCAGCAGTTAGTGACATGGCCGCTTCCATGTGGGTCCGTCGTGTTTTTTATCGCCTACGGTCCCATCAGTAATAACTTGGCGTCAGTTTCGACTGGTCCGTTGCTAACATATGTGCCCAGAAGATGATGATGTGGTTGCTTACATGTGGGACCAAACATTGTTCACGACATGCATTTACATCACAATTACCGTCACACGTAAAAAAAGTTGCAATTCATATATTATTAATTTTGCCTGCAAATCTGTATTTAATTTGTAATTTCAGGGAAATAGATTCAAATTTTGATTTGCGCTAGAATATAGGAATTTAAACATTGGCAACAAATCTTTCGTTATAAGTGAATCCTAACATTTTACATGGAGAAGCAGAGGACATAGTCTCGGACAAAGGAAAATAAAGTCGACTATAAGCATGAGGCCATCGGTGTTTTCAGACGAAGTCATTCGCTCACTATGTGGTCTTCCTTAATAGGTGACTGAGCATTGCATCCATATGTCTTTGCCTTTTTTCAAAGAGAGTGGATTTCTTCTGATGATTCATGTTGATATCTTCAATCTCTTCTAGTTTCTTCTTCATGAGTTCTTTAATTTCTACTATCTGGGCAAAAGTATTTCGTACAGCTCTTCATGAAACATGCCACTTGCCTTTTTGCATCTTCCTCCTGAGTTGCAATGATGTGTTCTAGCTCACAAATGTGTTCGCGGGATGATGAATTCTTCCTTGAGGAGGATGAGACGCCCATTCTATAAAGTAACGTGCTTGAGGAGCTTTTCCTCAATGATTTTTACATCAGGTATTGTTGTCGCATCAAGCTGTTTTGATGGTGTATGCTTGATGCTCGATTCATTCTGAAATATGATTGATATCACAGTTAGAATGGTGTTTGGTAGTTTGAAAAATTACGGTCAGACAATACATTTTGAAGCCTACAAATTTGGCAGTACTTAGGATGTTTTTTTTGCAGTCAGGCTCAATGTATGCTCTTTCTTTGTAGTGCACGTATGTTCTAGCAGGTCCCCGCCAAATTGATTATCAATGTCGTCCTTAGACATGTATCAGATTTATTAATTGGTAAACATTAATACTGCAAGAAATATAGTAATCCAACATAAATCTTTTGCAATAAGGTTGTACAAATACTTACATAAGTCTAAAGTGGGAATCACATGTTGTAGATGCAGTGTTTTGGCTCAGATTCACAGTAGATAGTTTTTCTTGTTTCTTGGCATGAAGTTCCAACGACATGACACTACTAGGAAAAAGGCTACTAGCAACACGGGTAAAATGGCTATTAGCAGCGCGGGCACCCGCGCTACTAGTATCGCGCTACAACTAATAGTTAGTAGTAGCGTGGGTCAAACCCGCGCTACTACTAACAAAGTTACTAGTAGCGTGTGACACCCATGCTACTGCTATTTTGTACCCGCGCCACTACTAACGAAATAGTAGTAGCGTGTCCATACTACCAACGCTACTACTATCCTAAATACTAGTAGCGCGCAGTTTTTTCCCACGCCACTACTAACTAATTTATAATTAAAAAAATAAAATCCACCAATTCCATTTTATGCATACAGTTCCCAGTAAACACAATAGTGAGCACTGCTGGACTCCTATTTCATGGTTAACCGGAAACCGAAGGAAATAAATCAGCCAAAAAACCTCATTATGCATTGCTACTCACAAATGACCACTTCAAAGAACATGCAAGTATATATGTCATTAACAATTGCAAACATAAGTTTCTTTTTACTACGGTTGTTGTATGCACTATCACACAGTTCCTCATTCTGTTCTCACTCGATAATAAGAAAAATGAATAGAAAAGATAGAGATAATCTGCCGCAATTGCACTACGGTGTCATGGATTCAGTCTGCCGCTTCAACATCTCATTATCCTGCAGCACGCTGTCCCTATCTTCTACCTATGAATAAAAACAGACCTTACATGTCAGAGAAGAAAATGTGAAACCTTATTACAACATGTATGCTAAGTCGCTAACCCATAGAGACAGCTAGAACAAATGTGAAAACTTTCCGTGTTACCGAGTAAGTATATGAGCACCCCTCAAAACATCATAAGATTGCATTTAGATTTCCGAATTAAACATAGGCATATCTCATAGTTTAAAATAAAGGCACTCAACAGAAAAGTGCATAAAAGATTTCAAAATAACTCAACAAGCTGCTTCAGCTAGCATCATAGGAGGGGATGTACATGTATAAAAATTGAGAGACCAAAGACCAAAGACCTTGTGGTCTCTTTTTCTTCTCTCTGCGAGAATTTACTGTGGTCAAAACAGCCATGCATAAACTTGGAAGATATACTACAATGGCTCAATGGCTCAATGCCTAACGTTTTCTCTTTTAGGAGATTTTATAGTAAAGAATACAAGCTGCCTCTGAACAGAAGGAGTCGGCAGGAATATTTAGTATCAGAGAGCTGTCTAGAGCACCTATGTTAATGCTGCCCATACAGTTGATTTAACTCTTACTAGTTCTTACTAAATTTACATAATCTGGGAAAGTTTAACCGACAAAAATGTGAGGCAAATAGCATCTTCAGTTCAGCAGAAGGATCCTACTAGTTGATCTACTAAACTTACATAAACTAAATCTTACTAGCTCAATCAGAATACTATGGTTTCTACAAAACTGTACTTTTGAGTACTGTGAGGTGTTTGCCTAAACCAACAACAGTAGTCTCATAAATCTGCCCATGTTGGAGCATGTGCATATATGTAGGATGTCTTTTTATTTTGAACTAAAAGAATGGATGCCGGTGGTATCTAGGCAATAACTGTAGCACTCATTTGCTCATACAATCATTCAAAATTCAGAAGTAGAAATAGAAGCTTATGCAGTTGCTGATCAACCGTAGCTAGTGGACTATAAAATTCACTGCTCCTCGCTTCTGATAAATTAGGCTAAAAAACTGCATGTTCAATTTTGCATCAACGAACTTAAGAGAACAGAGAAAGCGGACCTTGGGCTGTAGCTCTTGGCGACGGATATCCTGACACCAGGGTTTATCCGCACAATCCTCCAGATTGAGTCATCGGTGTCCTTAGCATATCCCACCCACCAGCCTACCTGAAAATGAAATTGGCTAGAGTCAAACCCAACAACGCGTGTTGCAGGATGGCATCAAAAGCCCACTTGATGGATTATCTAGTGTTTACAACTTTGGCCATATCTAGAACAGACATGTGTGTATTCTTTTGCATATATAAAGGATCGAACAACAGAGGAATTATCACTAGCCATGGTTTGTTATTACTTATATTAGGACCAGCACCTTGCTATTAGAATATGGTTTGTTAAGAAGAAGCAGCGATGGAGAAGCAGGAGACCACACTTTACATGATGATGTCCCCTTTTTGCTGAGCTTTTACAAAAACAGGTACTCACATTTGACATAATTTCTCATCTTCAGATGCTAATCCCTTTTGCTGGATGTTTATTATATATACAAAATAGCACAACGGTACACACGCAACTGGGATGATCACGTTTAGGTACAAATATAGTTTGCTGGGTATTAAGGAGCACCATGGACTAGAATTCCTAACTGAAGATTCACAAAATCAAGACCAGCATGAAGCTAATTGAGCACTTGGACTGGAACAATGCACTCACACATGGGCGAAAGCTAACGAGGCAAGAGCTTACGGCAAGATGTATGTCCAGAACTGCTCGTCCTTCATGTGGCGTGGGCACAGATCATAGCGGACCTTAGCGAGTTCCTACAGGCATCACAAATTACAGTTTGAGACCTGAGAGCCATCTCTGTCTTGGGCGAAGTGGATGACGAGATCCGCGGGAGACCTACCTTGGCTCTGGCGAGCACGAGGATTGCGTGCTGCTGCTGCCAGTCTGAGAGCTCGGCCGCCGCCTCCGCGGATCCTCCTGCGCCTCAGTAATCGAGAGGGAACTAGCAGGGGAGCGGAATCGAGAGGGGAGGAAGGAGGGGGTGCCTTGATGGAGCTGGAGGGCGAAGGACTTGAAGGCGTCGGGGGAGAGTATCCGAAGGAAGTCGAGGAGCTACGGCGTGACGCCAAGCTCCTCCGCGTCCTCCTGCTCCCCTCCGCGGCAGAGGGTTTGCTTGGGACGGTTCTGCCGCTGCCGCTGCCGCCGGCTCGGTGACGGAACGGCCATGGGAACGAGGAGAAGGCCATCGGCGGGCAGGTGGGCTGGGACGGGATGCGGCCGGCGACGGTGATCTGGACTGGGGGGGAGGGGGCAGTGGCGCGAGACGGGGAGCGGCGACCACGCGCCGCCGGCGTGGCGCACGCAGCGGGGGATGGAGGCGGAGGGGATCTAGATCGGGCGTTGGTGGATTTTTTTTAGACAAACGTGGGTTGAGTGGTGTGGGACGGTTGCGGGTGGGAGTGTATCCGGCGGGGGTGGGCGGTGTGGGAGACTAGTAGTAGCGTGGGTGTCTGACCTGCGCTTTGGCTATCCACGTAGTAGTAGCGTAGGTTTTACAACCCGCGCTACTACTAAAGTTTGTGCGCTGGGCACAATTGAAGATATTTACTAGTAGCGTGTTTTTTTCGTCACGCGCTACCAGTAATATTTACTAGTAGCGAGGGTCAGTACAGCACGCTACTAGTAAAAAGCAGTAGCGCTGGGAAATATAGCGCGTTATTAGTAAGCATCTGTCTATAAGCTTTTCCCTAGTAGTGTGAAGCTCAAATTTAGTACGACTGGTTGAAGAGAGGATTGACTAGTTGAAGAGCAAAGAGTGTGTATCACATACATTGGAGTGATCCTCATGCTAGTGGTCCATAAGTTTCTGCCAATTTTCTTCATTTATACAGTCAGGATTTAATTATATAGTCTGCTCTCGAGTTACAGTAATTGTTCCTATCTGGAATATTGCGGCCACATTTCCTAACCAGACCAGCGCTCATTTCTGATACAAACGCATTCGTCGGGTCAGTTCAATATGAAGGAACGTAAGGCATGGTGCGCTTCTTCCCTAGTGCCACTGTACAATGATACATTGTTTGGACGAATGCTGTCGAAGACATAGTTTAGAACACTATTCAAGATATCTTCAAATATTCCGATATTGGCAGGTTTATCGCTTACCGGTGTCTAACAGATAAGATAAATCATCCGATAACTCAACTGATATGGTGATAAATCGGACAATATGCTGATAAACTAGCCGATTTACCCTTTATCTTGGGTTAACCGATAAGTTCCCGATAAGCGATATCCCCAACATTGGTTTAGAAACAAAAATCTAGAAGTGGTAAAAATCTGATGTACAAGAAATCTTTAACTAAGTAGTATTTTGAAGATTACCAGAATATTCACCTATATCAATATGATGGCATCGTCTGAACTTTGTGAATCCATATCAATATTGTAGACCACATCTTTTCTGAGCGCGCGTTTGGCTATAGGATAATCATCCTTCAGGGTTTCTTCTTTATTCCTTTAGTATAGTTGTGTCGGTCTGGCAGCAGCAACTGTAGAGTCAGACATGACTTGTTACTATGCAGGGTCATTTAATCGTGAAGAAGAACACACAAGATTTAATAAGATCTTGGACAGTAAATTATTATAATCGTAGATAGAACTAGTTGCAGTACCCCATATAATAAAACTGATTTATTAAGAAACTAAATATTAAATTGGTATAAACCTAGATAGAATTAGATGATGCATGGAGCCTACAATTTGAATACTTCTTTGAAATAACAACATGTGAAAATGTAAAAGCACGTGCAAATTCTAAAAGGGGCGGTGGGGCGAGAGGGGGCTAGATTGTTACCTGGTAGTCTACGATTAGGTTTTGGGGTCGACGAGGTAAGTTTACATTGTTTGCCGCTTCGAAGCACATCGGCCATGTGCTACTTGTGAGCTGTGTTGGGATTTCCTCAGAGGGGAGATGATGAAGCAGTATTGTAGAGATCAGTATTTCCCTTAGTTAAGGGTCAAGGTTATCAATCCAGTAGGAGAACCGCACAAAACCTCGTTAGTAGCACCTGCATACTCAAAAGCAAAATACTTGCACCCAGCTCAAACAAGAGGGTTGTCAATCCATTGGCATTTATTTGCAAGGATTGAATCTCTTAGTGGTAGATATACAAGTTTCAAATATAAAATACAATAAAATAGAGAATAGTGTAGTAAGGTATTTTATGTTTTATATATGATAAAAGTAGACCAAGAGGCCATAGTTTTCACTATAGGATTCTCTCTGGCACACATAGCACATGGTGGGTACACAAATTATTATTGGGCAATTGATAGAAAAGCGCATAGTTATGACGATATTCAAGGCAATGATCATGTGTATACACATCACGTCCAAGACAACTAGACCAACTCGTGCCTGCATCTCCTACTATTACTCCACCCGTCGACCACTTTCCAACATGCATCTAGGGTATTAACTTAAAAAAATAGAGTAACGCCTTATGCAAGATGCCATGATGTAGACAAAGTAAACTCAAGCAATATGAATAAACCCTATCGTTTTATCCTTAATGACAACAATACAAATATGTGTTTGTTCCCTTTCTATCACTGGGATAGTGCACTGCAAGATTGAACCCATCACAAAGCACCTCTCCCATTGCAAGACAGATCAATCTAGTTGGCCACACCAAATGGATAGGTCGAAGAGAAATACAAAGCTATAACAATCATGCATAACAAAGTTCAGTGAAGACTTCATTAATATTCATAAATATTCAGATCATAAACCAACATTTCATAGGATCCCAACAAACTCATCGCAAAAGAGAATTACATCAGATAGAACTCCAAGAAGATCGAGGAGAACATGGTATTAAAGATCAAAGAGAGAGAAGAAGCCAGCAAGCTACTAGCTATCGTCATGTAGGTCTATGGTGAACTTCTGACGCATCATCAGAAGATCGGCAAGGATGATGTAGAAGCCCTCCATAAAAGGCCTCTAGATGGGATCACGGAAGAAGGGAGACTTGCGGCAGCAGAAAAATTGTTTCGGTTGGTTCTCTGGTATACCGGGAAAATTGGGGAATTTAGAGGTGGAATTAGGTCAACAGGTGCTATGAGGTGCACACAAGCCTGGGAGTGCCACCCCTACGGCGTGCCTGGTGAGCTTGTCTCTCCCTCTTGGCTCTTCTGGTCTTCTCTCAAACCTTCTAGGGTCTCTCTTTTCTAGAAAAATATCATCAAAAACTTTCGTAGCGTTTGGACTCTATTTGATATTGATTTCCAGATAACCTAAAAACACGCAAAAAATAACAACTGGCACTGTGCACTATATTAATAGGTTAGTCCCAAAAATGATATATAATTGCATATAAAACATCCAAGATTTATGCTATGATAGAATGGAAAAATCGAAAATTATAGATACGTTGAAGACGTATCGAGCATCCCCAAGCCTAATTCCTTCTCTTCCTCAAGTAGGTAAATGATAGAAACATAATTTTTGATGTGGAATGCTACCTAACAAGTGCATCATGTAATCTCTCTTTTATATATGGTATGAATATTAAGATCTAAATGATTCAAAGCAATAGTCTATAATTTCATGGAAGGACATCAATACTCAGGCATACTAACAAACAATCATATCTTCCAAAAAAATTCTAAGATTGTTATCCCTACAAAATAATATAGTCTTGTCATTCCATCTCCTTAACACAAATTATTCATCATGCACAACCCCGATGAAAAGCCGAGCAACTGGTTCATACTATTTTAACACACTTCCGAATTTTCAACCCCCACGCAATACATGAGCGCAAGCCATGGATATAGCACCATTGGTGGAATAGAATGCGGTAGTAGAGTTTAATAAAGTGAACTCAAAAGGGAAGATAGTCTCACATTGAAGCGCCAAATCAACGGGCTTTGGAGTAGGGATTTCCATGCAACGGATGCACTAAGAGCTATAAGTGTTTTAAAGCTCAAAAATAAAAACTAAGTGGGTGTTGCATCCAACTTGCATGCTCAGGAAGACCTCGGGTATTTGACGAATCTCATGATCGAAATATAGAAGCCAAGTTTTATAATGAAAAATTCACACAAGTATATGAAAGTGACTACATAGGATACTCTCTATATGAAAAACATGTTGTTACTTTTGACGCACAATTGTGGAAAAGGACAGGAACATTTCCACTCCTTTATTTTTCTCTAATTTTTTGGATCTTTTTGGCCTCTGTTTTTCTCCTTATTTTTCCTCACTAGGACAATGCTCTAATAATGACGATTATCACACACCTATTTACTACAAATCGATGTTACAACTTGATACGTCTCCAACGTATCTACTTTTCCAAACACTTTTGCCCTTGTTTTGGACTCTAATTTGCATGATTTGAATTCAACTAACCCTCTCTTGTTTTTGTAAATATGAAGAGTTCATCGTTCCTGATTCAGCTTATTACGAAGTAAACATATTTGCAATGACATTTAGAGATTATAGTTGCTTGTGCCATGCTTGATTAGCTATGAGTTATAATGGTTTACCTTGCGTGGCAACATGCTATTAGAATGATTATGATGTGGTATGATGGGATGGTATCCTCCTTTGAATGAATTGAGTAACTCGACTTGGCACATGTTCACGCATGTAGTTCAAACAAAATCAACATAGCCTTCATGATATTTATGTTCATGGTGGATTATATCCTACTCATGCTTGTACTCGGTGTGAATTAGTTTTAATGCATGTTTATGACTGTTGTCGCTCTCTCAGTTGGTCGCTTCCCAGTCTTTTGCTAGCCTTCACCTGTACTAAGCGGGAATACTGCTTGTGCATCCAAACTCCTTAAACCCCAAAGTTGTTCCATATGAGTCCATCATACCTTCCTATATGCGGTATCTACCTGCCGTTCCAAGTAAATTTGTATGTGCCAAACTCCAAATCTTCAAATGAAATTTTGTTTTGTATGCTCGAGCAGCTCATGTTTCAACTAGGGCTGCCTATATCTTCCATGCTAGGTGGGTTATTCTCAAGAGGAGTGGACTCCGCTCCTCATTCACGAGAATGGGCCGGTAACCGGGATGCCCAGTCCCATGATCTAAAAAGATCAAAGCAAGTCAATATAATTAAACAAAACTCCCCCAGGGCTGTTGTTAGTTGGAGGCACTCGTTGTTTCGAGAAAGCCATGGATTGATGCTTGTTGGTGGTGGGGGAGTATAAACTTTTACCATTCTGCATGGGAACTGCCTATAATGCATGTAGTATGGAAGATACATCCATCTCATAGTTGTTGCGTTGACAATGAAAGTATGCCGCTCAAAATGTTATTCAATCTCTATTTTAAAATCGAGCTCTGGCACCTCTACAAATCCCTGCTTCCCTCTGCGAAGGGCCTATCTATTTACTTTTATGTTGAGTCATCACCTTCTTACTAAAAAGAACCCGCTGGAGAGCGCACTGTCATTTGCATTCATTACTGTTGGTTTATATTGGGTATGACTTGACTGGATCTCTTTTACCATGAATTACAATGTTTAGTCAGTCCTTGATCTTTAAAGGTGCTCTGCATTTATGTTTTGCGGTCTCAGAAAGGGCTAGCGAGATACCATTTTGTTATATCATGTTATGATTGTTTTGAGAAAGTGTTGTCATCCGAGTTTTATTATTATGGCTCGCTAGCTGATTACGCCATTGATATGAGTAATTATTAGATCGAGGTGTTATTGTGAGTATGGTTAGTTCATAATATTTGTTGAAACCTGAATGCTGGCTTTGCATGTTTACAACAACAAGAGAAAATAGAGTTTGTAAAAGTTTTTCTTTATCACTTTCAGTTTATCAGCTGAATTGCTTGAGGACAAGCAAAGGTTTAAGGTTGGGGGAGTTTATATGTCTCCAACGTATCTACTTTTCCAAACACTTTTGCCCTTGTTTTGGACTCTAATTTGCATGATTTGAATGAAACTAACCCGGCTGACGCTGTTTTCAGCAGAATTACAATGATGTTGTTTTATGTGTAGAAAACAGAAGTTCTCGGAATGACCTGAAAATCCTCGGAGACAAGTTTCAGAAAATATAAAAAATACTGGCAAAAGATGAAGACCAGGGGGCCCACATCCTGTCTACGAGGGTGGGGGGCGCGCCCACCCCCTCTGGGCTCGCCCCCCCTATCTCGTGGGCGCCCTACAGCTCCGCCGACCTCAACTCCAACTCCATATATTCCATTTCACGGAGAAAAAAAATCAGAGAGGAAGTTTCATCGCGTTTTACGATACAGAGCCGCCGCCAAGCCCTAATCTCTCTCGGGAGGGCTGATCTGGAGTTTGTTCGGGGCTCCGAAGAGGGGGATTCGTCGCCATCGTCATCATCAACCATCCTCCATCACCAATTTCATGATGCTCACCGTCGTGCGTGAGTAATTCCATCGTAGGCTTGCTGGACGGTGATGGGTTGGATGAGATTTACCATGTAATCAAGTTAGTTTTGTTAGGGTTTGATCCCTAGTATCCACTATGTTCTGAGATTGATGTTGCTATGACTTTGCTATGCTTAATGCTTGTCACTAGGGCCCGAGTGCCATGATTTCAGATCTGAACCTATTATGTTTTCATCAATATATGTGTGTTCTTGATCCTATCTTGCAAATCTATAGTCACCTATTATGTGTTATGATCCGATAACCCCGAAGTGACAATAATCAGGATACTTCTCGGTGATGACCGTAGTTTGAGGAGTTCATGTATTCACTATGTGTTAATGCTTTGGTCTGGTTCTCTATTAGAAGGAGGCCTTAATATCCCTTAGTTTCCACTAGGACCCCGCTACCACGGGAGGGTAGGACAAAAGATGTCATGCAAGTTCTTTTCCTTAAGCACGTATGACTATATTCGGAATACATGCCTACATTACATTGATGAATTGGAGCTAGTTCTGTGTCACCCTATGTTATAGCTATTACATGAGGAATCGCATCCGACATAATTATCCATCACTGATCCATTGCCTACGAGCTTTTTCATATATTGTGCTTCGCTTATTTACTTTTCCGTTGCTACTGTTACAATCACTACAAAACCCAAAAATATTACTTTTGCTATCGTTACTATCTTTACCTTTACCACTGTTACCATTACTATCATACTACTTTGCTACTAAATACTTTGCTGCAGATACTAAGTTATCCAGGTGTGGTTGAATTGACAACTCAACTGCTAATACTCAAGAATATTCTTTGGCTCCCCTTGTGTCGAATCAATATATTTGGGTTGAATACTCTACCCTTGAAAGCTGTTGCGACCCCCTACACTTGTGGCTTATCAAGAGTAATTTCTGGCGCCGTTGCCGGGGAGCATAGCTCTATTCTCTGAGTCACTTGGGATTTATATCTGCTGATCACTATGAAGAACTTGAAAGATCAAAGAACCAAATTTTATACCTCAACTACGAGGGGAGGTAAGGAACTGCCATCTAGCTCTAAACTAGATTCTCCTTCTGTTATGAATAAGCTTGCGACACCTAAACTTGCTACTGCTATGAATTCTGATATGTCGCATGTTATTGATGATGCTACGTATGCTATGCATGATGCTTATGATGAAACTACTTCTATGCTTGATACTAATGTGCCATTAGGTGAATTTCTGGATGAACAACTTACTAGGGCTAGGGAGAATGAAATTATTGAAAATAAAATTATTGATGAAAGTGATGATGAAGGTTCTCCTCCTTATTATGAATTTCCTGTTGTTCCTAGGGGTTATGTTATGGATGAAGAAACTGCTAGAGATTTTCTTGCTTGTAATGATAGATCAGATCTTAAGAAATTGTTAGCTAAGCTAAAACAAAAGACTCTAAATGCTAGAATGAAACATGACCCTGCTTTTGCCACTTCACCTATCTTTGTTACTGATAAGGAATATGAATTCTCTGTTGATCCTGAGATTATTACTTTAGTTGAATCCGATCCTTTCTATGGCACTAAATCTGAAAATGTTGTGGCACATCTCACCAAGTTAAATGATATAGCCACCCTGTTTACTAATGATGAGACGTCTCGCTATTATTATATCCTTAAGATATTTCCGTTCTCATTAAAGGGTGATGCTAAGACTTGGTTTAATTCTCTTAATCCTGGTTGTGTGCGTAGTCCCAAGGATATGATTTATTACTTCTCTGCTAAATATTTCCCTGCTCATAAGAAACAAGCTCCCTTGCGGGAAATATATAACTTTGTGCAAATCAAAGAAGAGAGTCTCCCACAAGCTTGGGGGAGGCTTCTCCGATTACTTAATGCTTTGCCTGATCATCCACTTAAGAAAAATGAAATACTTGATATCTTTTATAATGGACTAACTGATGCTTCCAAGGACTACTTGGATAGTTGTGCTGGTTGTGTTTTCAGGGAAAGAACAGTCGACCAAGCTGAATTATTATTGAACAATATGTTGGCAAATGAAAATAATTGGACTCTTCCTGAGCCAATTCCTGAACCAATTGAGCCAACTCCTGAGCCTATTCCTAAACCCACTATGAAGAAGAGAGGTGTTCTATTTCTCAGTCCTGAAGATATGCAAGAGGCAAAGAAATCAATGGAAGAAAAAGGTATAAAAGCTGAAGATGTTAATAATTTACCTCCTATTGAAGAAATCCATGGTCTTAATATACTGCCTGTTGAAGAACCACATAGTCTTGATAACCCGACACAGGTAGTAAAGGTAAATTCTCTCTATAGATATGATAAAGTTGAAATCCCGCCTACTAAATTTCATAGCCCATGCTTAGATGAATTTGATGACTTCATGGATAAACAAGCAAATTTCAATGATTATGTTAGTAGACAATTGAAAAATAATGCTTATATGATGGGACGCTTGAGTGATTATATGTCTAGAGTTAAGGGTGAATTTAAACTTACTAGTAAACATGTTTCTATGGTCACCACTCAAGCTGAACAGGTACTTAAGGCTCAGAATGAATTGCTAGAGGAACTAAATAATAAACATGAATTTGCTGTTAGAGTGGCTACTAGAACTGGTAAAATGACTCAGGAACATTTGTATCCTGAAGGCCACCCTAAGAGAATTGAACAAGATTCTCAGAATAATAATCTAGATGCTCCTAGTTCTGCTAAGAAGAAGAAAAAGAAAAATGATAGGACTTTGCATGCTTCTAGTGAACCTAATGTAGAAAAACCTGAGAATCCTAATAATACTTCTATCTCTGATGCTGAAACACAATCCAGAGATGAACATGAACCTGATGATAATGCTAATAATGATGTTCATGTAGATGCTCAACCTAGTAATAACAATGATATAGAAACTGAACCTGCTGTTGGTCTTGATAACCCACAATCAAGAAACCAACGTTATGATAAGAGAGATTTTATTGCTAGGAAGCATGGTAGAGAAAGAGTACCATGGGTTCAGAAACCCATGCCCTTTCCTCCTAAACCATCCAAGACAAAGGATGATGAGGACTTTGAGCGTTATGCTGAAATGATTAGACCTATTTTCTTACGCATGCGCTTAACTGATATGCTTAAAACAAACAATTATGCTAAATATATGAAAGATATAATTACAAATAAGAGGAAAATACCTGAAGCTGAGATTTCCACCATGCTTGGCAACTATACCTTTAAGGGTGGAATACCTAAGAAACTTGGTGATCCCGGAGTACCCACTATACCTTGCTCTATTAAAAGAAATTCTGTTAAAACTACTTTATGTGATTTAGGAGGCGGTGTTAGTGTTATGCCTCTTTCCTTTTACCGTAGACTTGTATTAAGTAAGTTGACACCCACTGAGATATCCTTGCAAATGGCTGATAAATCAACTACTATACCTGTCGGCATTTGTGAGGACGTGCCTGTTGTTGTTGCGAACGTTACTATCTTAACAGACTTTGTCATTCTTGATATTCTTAAGGATGACAGTATGTCGATTATCCTGAGTAGACCCTTTTTAAATACTGCAGGTGCTGTTATTGATTGCAACAAAGGCAATGTCACCTTTCATGTTAATGGAAATGAGCATACGGTACATTTTCAGAGGAAACAACCTCAAGTTCATAGCATAAATTCTATTGAGAAAATTCCATCAATCATTATTGGAGGTTTTGAATTTCCTCTCTCTACTGTCAAGAAAAACTATGATATTCTTATTATTGGGGATGTTCATATCGCCATTGAGGTGACCTAGTGTCACTTCAAAATTTCTCCGGTTCCGTGTTATTGGGAATCAGTTTGTTAACAAGACTTGATCAACCTTGTTAGTGGATTCATTTTGATGATCATGAGATGGATGAAACTAGAAGGCACAACCTTCTGTACCCTCTTTTTACTTTCTGTTAAATAAATAAATAAAGCAAAAATAGTATTATTTGTCTGTTTTCTGAATTACCCGTGCAATAAAAAAATATCTTGAAAATAAAAGTGCTCCAAATGCCCTGCAAATTTATTATGTTTTTTTATGGAATATTTGAGGATTTTAGGCACTGAAATCACTGCAGGAGGCGCAAGCACCAGGCCATGAGAGTGGAGGGCGTGCACACACCCCCTGGGCGCCCCCCCTATCTCGTGGGCCCCTGGTGAACCCCCTCCACTTATGCCAGCACCCACACACTCATCTTCTTCCCAAAAAAATCACCATCCAGCTCAAGCACGAGTTCTAGCTCATTTTGCTGCGATTTTCGATCTCCTAGCTCAAAATAAAAGCTCCATTCACACAACTGCTTTGGGAGATTGTTGCGTGGTATGTGACTCCTTCATTGATCCAATTAGTTTTTGTTCTAGTGCTTTATTCATTGCAAATCCTTGCTGTCTTGGTGACTCTGTTCTTGAGCTTGCATGTTAAATTTATGAGGTTCCAAGTAATTCTGATGCATGATATAGGCTCTAGGCACTTGTAGGAGTAGTTGCTATCAATCTTGTTTAGTTTTATTCACTTTTATTTTGAAGTTACTAAAATTTCAGAAATTTTCAGAATATGTTAAAGAGATTTTTGAGGGGCTCTTCTAGCCAAGGCTCCCAGGAAAAAACAAGCTAAAGAGAAGGAGAATGCCAAGTATAATCTTCCTCGCATAGCGAAAATACGGCCGTGTGAATGGCCATGCGATAGTTTCTTGAGAGAAGCTGGAATTTATGAAGATTTTTATTCTTTGATCGAGAGTGCAGGCCTCACCAATTTCCTCCATGACCGGATCGATCAGTATCTTTTACTTACCAATACTTTCATGCAAAACTTTTATTATTATCGTAAGAAGTCACCGCCTTCAGTATCATTTCATTTATATGATGAATTCAGGAAATGTCTTTACGTGATTTTTGCGCGCTATGTAGGATACCCTTTGAGGGAAAATTAGAGGAACCACATCCTAGGGATGTGGATGGCTTTGTTAACACTATCACTATAGGGAATCCAAAGAAGGTTCTGATGTGAGAATCTCTAGCATACACTTTCCTGTTTTACGCTACTTTGCCATATTTGCTAGTAGATGGTTGATTGGTCGTGGAAATAGTGGAAACTTCAGTGTCCTAGATATTATTATTCTATTCCATGCCTTGTTTGGTGATAATAGTTTTAGTATGGGTGCCGTTATTGCTAAATGATGACACACAAGTGTAGGGGATCTATCGTAGTCCTTTCGATAAGTAAGAGTGTCGAACCCAACGAGGAGCAGAAGGAAATGATAAGCGGTTTTTAGTAAGGTTTTCTGCAAGCACTGAAATTGTAGGTGATAGATAGTTTTTGTGATAAGATAAATTGTAACGAGTAACAAGCAATGAAAGTAAATAAAGTGCAGCAAGGTGGCCCAATCCTTTATGTAGAAAAGGATAAGCCTGGACAATTTCTAATAATGATAAAGGAGCTCCCGAGGACACATGGGAATTATCGTCAAGCTAGTTTTCATCACGCTCATATGATTCGCGTTCGGTACTTTGATAATTTGATATGTGGGTGGACCGGTGCTTGGGTACTTGATACGTCTCCGTCGTATGTATAATTTTTTATTGTTCCATGCCAATATTCTTCAACTTTCATATACTTTTGGCAACTTTTTATACTATTTTTGGGACTAACATATTGATCCAGTGCCTAGTGCCAGTTCCTGTTTGTTGCATGTTTTATGTTTCGGAGAAAACCAATATCAAACGGAACCCAAACGGGATAAAAACGGACGCAGAATTATTTTGGAATATTTGGGATTTTCCGGAGGAAGAATCAACGCGAAACAGTGTCCGAGGTGGCCACGAGACAGGGGGGCGCGCCCCCTACCCCTAGGCGCGCCCTAGGCTCTCGTGGTCCACCCGTAAGGCGGTTGAGGCTCTACTTTTGCCGCAAGAAAGCTAATTTTATGAGAAAAATCTGGGCGAAAGATTAACCCCAATCGGAGCTACAGATCTCCAGATATAAAGGAAACAGTGAAGGGGTATAATCTGAGAACGCAGAGAACGCAGAAACAAAGAGATAGATCCAATCTCGGAGGGGCTCTCGCCCCTCCCACGCCATGGGAGCCAAGGAACAGAGGGAAAACCCTTCTCCCATCTAGGGAGGAGGTAAAGGAAGAAGAATAAGAAGAAGAAGGGGGGCCCTCTCCCCCTTGCTTCCTGTGGCGCCGGAGCGCTGCCGGGGGCCATCATCATCACGGTGATCTTCACCAACACCGCCGCCATCTTCACCAACATCTCCACCAACTCTTCCTCCCTCTATGCAGCGCTGTAACCTCTCTCTTACCCGCGGTAATGTCTACTTAAACATGGTGCTCAACGCTTTATATTATTCCCCAATGATGTATGGCTATCTTATGATGTTTCAGTAGATCCGTTTTGTCCTATGGGTTAATTGATGATCGTGATTGGTTTGAGTTGCATGTTTTATTATTGGTGCTGTCCTATTGTGCCCTCCGTGTCGCGCAAGCGTGAGGGATTGCCGCTGTAGGGTTTGCAATATGTTTATGATTTGCTTATGGTGGGTTGTGTGAGTGACTGAAACACAAACCCGAGTAAGTAGGTTGTTTGCGTATGGGATAAAAGGGGACTTGATACTTTAATGCTATGGTTCGGTTTTACCTTAATGAATCTTTAGTAGTTGCGGACGCTTGCTAGGGTTCCAATCATAAGTGCATATGATCCAAGTAGAGAAAGTATGTTAGCTTATGCCTCTCCCTCAAATAGAATTGCAACAATGATTACCGGTCTAGTTATCGATTGCCTTGGACAAATAACTTTCTCATAACAAAAAGCTCTCTACTAATATTTATTTTATTGCTTCTTTATCTAAACAGCCCCTAGCTTTTATTTACGCTCTCTTTATTATCTTGCAAACCTATCCTATCACACCTACAAAGTACTTCTAGTTTGATACTTGTTCTAGGTAAAGCGAATGTCAAGCGTGCGTAGAGTTGTATCGGTGGTCGATAGAACTTGAGGGAATATTTGGAAATATCCCCTAGAGGCAATAATAAAAGCATTATTATTATATTTCCTTGTTCATGATAATTGTTTTTTATTCATGCTATAATTGTATTATCCAGAAATCGTAATACATGTGTGAATACATAGACTACAATACGTCCCTAGTAAGCCTCTAGTTGACTAGCTCGTTGGTCAGCAGATAGTCATGGTTTCCTGACTATGGACATCAGATTTCATTGACAACGGGATCACGTCATTAGGAGAATGACGTGATGGACAAGACCCAATCCTAAGCATGGCACAAGATCGTGTAGTTCGTTTTGCTAGAGCTTTTCCAATGTCAAGTATCTCTTCCTTAGACCATGAGATCGTGTAACTCCCCGATACCGTAGGAGTGCTTTGGGTGTACCAAACGTCACAACATAACTGGGCGATTATAAAGGTGCACTACAGGTATCTCCGAAAGTGTCTGTTGGGTTGACACGGATCGAGACTGGGATTTGTCACTCCGTGTTACGGAGAGGTATCACTGGGCCCACTCAAGGTGGCCAAGTGTCTGGTCACGGGATCATGCATTACGGTACGAGTAAAAGTGACTTGCCGGTAACGAGACTGAACGAGGTATTGGAATACCGACGATCGAGTCTCGAGCAAGTAACATACCGTGTGACAAAGGGAATAGTATACGGGGTTGCTTGAATCCTTGACATCGTGGTTCATCCGATGACAACATCGAGGAGCATGTGGGAGCCAACATGGGTATGCAGATCCCACTGTTGGTTATTGACCTGAGAGCGTCTCGGTCATGTCTGCATGTCTCCCGAACCCGTAGGGTCTACACACTTAAGGTTCGGTGACGCTAGGGTTATCAGGAAGACTTGTATGTGATTACCGAATGTTGTTCGGAGTCCTGGATGAGATCCCGGACGTCACGAGGAGTTCCGGAATAGTCCGGAGGTAAAGATTTATATATGGGAAGTTGTTAAACGGACACCGGAAAGTTTCGGGGGCATACCGGTATTGTACTGGGGCCACCCCTCCCGGGGGGCCACTTGGGCTGCGTGGGAGAGGGAGCCAGCCCCTGGTGGGCTGGGCGCGCCCCCCACCTTGGGCCCATGCGCCTAGGGTTTGGGGGGGAAACCCTAGAAGGGGCGCCCCCCTTGCTTGGGCGGCAAGCCACCCCTCTCCCTTGGCCGCCGCCCCCCCTCTAGGGTTCCATCTAGAGGGGCCGGCCCCTCTTGTCCCTTCCCCCTATATATAGAGGGGTGAGGGGAGGGCTGCAATACACAAGCCAAGGCGCAGCCCCTCCCCTCCCCAACACCTCTCCTCTTCCGTACGTGCTTGGCGAAGCCCTGTCGGAGAACTTCTGCACCAACTGCACCACGCCGTCGTGCTGCCATTGGAGCTGCCTTCCTCAACCTCTCTTTCCTCCTTGCTGGATCAAGACGGAGGAGACGTTGACCGTCCCGTACGTGTGTTGAACGCGGATGTGCTGTCCGTTCAGCACTTGGTCAACGGTGATTCGAATCACGGCGAGTACGACTCCCTCATCACCATCCCCTTGAACGCTTCCGCACTCGATCTACAAGTGGTATGTAGATGCAAACTCACTCCCTTGACTCGTTGCTTAGATGAACTCATAGATGGATCTTGGTGAAACCGTAGGAAAAATTTTAATTTTCTGCAACGTTCCCCAACATTATTATCTTGCAAACCTATCCTATCACACCTACAAAGTACTTCTAGTTTTATACTTGTTCAAGGTAAAGTGAATGTCAAGCGTGCGTAGAGTTGTATCGGTGGTCGATAGAACTTGAGGGAATATTTATTCTACCTTTAGCTCCTTGTTGGGTTCGACACTCTTACTTATCGAAAACTGTTGCGATCCCCTACACTTGTGGGTTATCAAGACCTTTTTCTGGCGCCGTTGCCGGGGAGTCATAGCGTGGGGTGAATATTCTCGTGTGTGCTTGTTTGCTTTATCACTAAGTAATTTTTATTTGCTGTTCTAAGTCGTTCTCTATCTTTAGTTATGGATATGGAACGCAAAATACCAAAAAAATTAGATGTACTTGCTACTCATGTAGATGGGGTAAGTCCTAAAACCCCCGACTCTCATTATGCGAGAGATATTATGTACTACTTTGGTAATCCTGAGAAAGCCCCATTCAACTTTATAATGGGAGACACGTTGGATCAACGTGAATAGTTTAGGGATTATCGCTCGACACAAAAAGGGAAACTATTATGGTATCAATTTTTTATGTTGCGTTGGTATGCCTGGAATCTATGCTTGAGATACGATATTACTTGTTGCTCTCGGATGGAGGCTCCACACCTCCCCTTTTCATGCAAATTTAACGATAATGAAACCTTAGCTTCCTATGCTAATGGTATATATGATTACTATGATGTGGAACAAATAGAAGAATTTGTTGCTTTTAAGGCTGCCTATGATATTGAAGCTTTGTTTGAAAAGTATGAAGCTTTTGATGATGATGGTTATAGGCCGGAAAATCTTGCTATAGTTGGATATTGCTATGAAAATTATGAAAGTACTTTGCTGTGATTTGCAAGATCCTTTTTATTATTTTATTGCATCTTCTTTTCTTTTTCTTTCCCTTTTTCCTTTTCTTGTTCCTTTCTTTTTCATAAATGCATGATTTAAAAAAAACTCCAGTGAACATTTTTCCCAATTCTTGAACTTTTTCTTCAAAAATTGATGAAGCTTTTGAATTCGTGAACTTTTTTTGAAAATCTGTGAACATTTTTCAAAGAAGTGAACTTTTTTATGAAAATTTGCTGAACTTTTTTCAAAGCCATGAACTTTTTTTAAAATTCCGTGAACTCTTTTCAAATTTGTGAACTTTTCTTATCAAAATTTTTGAACTATTTTAAATCTGTGAACTTTTTGATCGAAATTGATGAACTTTTTTAAAAATTCGGTGAACTCTTTTGAAATTTGTGAACTTTCTTTTATCAAAACTAATGAACTTTTTTCAAAAGTGATGAACTTATTTTTCAAATCGATGAAATTTTTCAAATTCGTAAATTCTTTTTCCTATTTCGATTTGTTTACAAAATAATTTATACTGGGACTGAACCACGAGTCTCGTAATGTATGTTTTCGCATTCATAACATCGACGGCAGTCAGGTCGGGTGGTTGTTGCGTCTACTTCTTCAGGATTCGCATCCTGGTTCGAATCCCACTATTCGCAAAATTTATCAGTTCTTTTTAATCCGATTTTTTTAGCGAGCTATGCTGGGCCGACCCATTACCGCTTGCCCAGGTGGCCTAAGCGGCGCTGAGGGCGCCGAAGAGGGGAGATTGGATAATATGCCCCACTTTATTTGGTCAGTTGATAATTTTCCCTCCTTTACATCCCGTTGGATGATTTGCCCTGCTTTCTTTTTTGAGTAGAGAATATGCCCTTTTTAATGACGGTAATCATTTCTCAATTTTTATCCCAATTATCATCATGCGAAATGACTCAACTGCCCTTGTGGCAAATTGCAATTACGTCCTGCTAGTCTCCCCGTGTTGGACTGTTTGTCTTTGGTTCCACTGAACAGTTCATCTCCCCAGTTCACCCCCTTTCTCCCTTTCCTCTCTCCCACTGTACACGTACTGAAGTGAGATCCTGTAGGAGGCCGACGAGGACACTTGGACCCCATCTTGGCGGCGGCTACCGCTGCAGCTCGGCGGCGGGGGCTCCTGTTAAACTCGGAGACGCGGGGTGGCTCCTGCTGCAGCTCGGAGGCGTTGCGGTTCCTCTGCATCTCGGCTGTCCGGTAGCTCCGCTGCAGCTTGGAGCTGCGGAATAGGCGGATGGCGTCGTCGTTGCTCGCCGAGCGAAATACTCGTCTTTGCAGCTGCCACTCCCCGCCGTAGGTGGCGTCTGGTCCGGCAGGCGCCGGCACTCCCTGAAGCTCGACAAGGGAGGCTCCAGGAAGACCACAGCGGCCGCCGTTGTCGCTCAGGTAAAAAATAATCCTTTGATGGTTGATGGATCTGTACAAATTTTTGTGTGAGCTCGTTGCTACTATGTTACTAATAGCTAGCCTGAACGGCATTGTTGATACTAATTAGCAGCTGGGCATGCTCCAATCGTCAGGCTGGGTACGCTGAAGTGCCTTTTCTAATTAAACCACAGGTCAGGCATCTATATATGATGCTTTTTATGCATTCTTACATATAACAACTTGATAGATAAAAATATTAAACCGACTACAAGTATCCACTTAGTACATGGAATTCGATGTCATAAAAAGGACTGCTCGGTTCAAATGGCATAACGGTTTAATCTGAGTTTACTTCAAGCAAAATAACAATAATTCTGAGTTCGTATCTCAGAAATTACATCTTCTTCCTCCTTGGGGTCATTTTTTTCTTGCATGCCGTAGAGCTTGAAGGGATGTGAGAAGTAGGCGATGGTGCAGAAACATTCGTTGTTCCAGATGGTTGTGATGCATCGCCTTCGGCTATGGCCATAGCAAGTCTCCTGCATGTTTACACATAAGTTATAAAAGCAGGATTTCTTTTGCATGAATCAAATGTGCATATAGAAAATATAAGCAGTTACCTCCTTGTAATAGGCCCAGGGCTGTTACGAAGGCTGGGAGGCACTGTGATTGTTGTTGTGCGTGTGGGTGTCGCAACAACAGCTGGAGCGAGCTCGTGAGCAGACACGTCGCTAGAAAGTTCAATCAGACATGACATTAGAAATGGTATACTAATACTAATTTCATACTAATGTAGATGATATATAGTAGTAGTAGTACTACTACATGGGTTACCTCTCATTAGCATCCTTCTTTTTACAAGTTGCTTTTCTGTGCCCCAAGATTCCACATTGTTTGCACGTGTTTTTGGTGCCAAATCTCTTCTTTTCTTTTTCCTTCTCTTTGGCACCACCTCCTTGCTCATTTCGTTTGCCATCATCATCTTTTTTCTTCCGTTTGCCGCCACCACCACCGTCTTCAAGGCAACTTTTGATCCTCTTCTTCCTCCTTCTCCCAACAGAGCTTTTTAAATCTGGTGGTATCATCTCAAAATCTAGAGTGACCTGAGGCCATTGGGACTTGTCTGTGATTGGTTCAATCTCCCCAGCATAGGCAGCCCGGAACCTACTCACAGAGTAGTAGTCATGCACATATGGTTGAAATTTCACATCTGCTCTCTCTATAAGAAATGCAAGTACATGCTCACAGGGCTTTCCAGTGTGCTGCCATTCTAGGCAAGTGCACTCATAAGTACCTATTTTTACTACGTACCTAAGATTCTTCTTGCTGGTGTCCTTGACCTCACAACTTTCTCCGGTTGATCTTCCAACAACCAAATGGTCAAGTTGTCTAGTTCTATTATTTATTTGTTGAATGATGGCAGGCAGCGTCTCTCCCCGGAGCATTTCCCCAATCCTTCTCCTCCTCTCAACAAGTATCATTATTTTCTCTCTTATTTTGTCTGCTAGCTCATCCATGGGCAGATCCTTTGTTTCTTTGATCCAGCTATTGAAGCACTCAGCTAGATTATTGTGAATATAATCACATTTTATTTCTGTGTTGAAGTCGCATCTCATCCACTTCAAATTATGATAAGTACACAAGTAGGTACTCACCGTAGGTTCAGCTTCGAAAATCTTGCCCATATGGTAGTTAAATGTTTCTAGACGGTAAGCCTTGGCTGCTGGCCACATGCGACCAAAAACATCTCCATGAAACTTCTTTTTGAAGTTTGCCATTAGATGCCTAAAGCATTCCCTTTGCTCAGCTTGAGGAAAGACAATTTTAACTGCATTCTCTAACCCTTTGCATGCATCAGTACAAATAGCTAGAGTTTGAAGATGTCCTATTGCCTTATGTAGTTGTTGCATAAACCAAACCCAGTTCTCCTCAGTCTCCGTACCAAAGAAACCAAATGCTAAAGGAAACATCCAATTTTGTCCGTCTAGTGCTGTACATGCCGCCAATTGACCATTCCACTTTCCAGTCAAATGTGTGGAGTCTATACTGAGATATGATCTACAACCGGCCAAAAAGCTATCAATGCATGGCTTAAGTGCCATAAAAAATCTCCGGAAATACACTCCACCTTTTTCCCTCTTGACATCAACCTCAACAATGCTACCCGGAGATCTTTTATCAATCTCAGCTTTGAAGTTGAATAAATTCTGAAAGCATTTTCCCCAGGTTCCATATAACATATCTACGGCCCTTTCTTTTCCCTGTGTACAGTATCATACCCAGTAGTACATTTGTACTCTGCTTGTAGCTTTTTTAGGAGCTCCATGCCACCAATGTTTGGTTCAGTTTGAAGATACCCAATTGCCTTTTCTGCCACCCATGCTTGGTCTGCCATGCTTGTAATCACTTTAGCGGTTGATGAGCACTTATGAGGCTTTGCTATCTTGTTAACCTGCACAATACCAACCATTTAGGTGCAAGTAATTTATAAAAATTGTTTCAACATAAATAATGATTAATGTTAGATAAGTTTGTACCCTGACTGTTTTGCCATCTTCTATCGTTCTAGCAATTATACGCCAAGGACATCCAATTCCATTACAGTGACCCACATATCTAGTAGTGTCACTGTCCTTGATCTTAATGTCAAACTTACCTCTAATAGCAAATGTTCTCATAAGCATTCTAAACTCTTTCATCGAACGAAACAAAGAACCTTCCTCTATCACAGGATGTTCCTTATCATACCAAAAGTGATCATCTTCAGGCATATGGTCAGGCACTGGAAGAGCCGCATCAGCAAGTAAGTCCTCATTAATATCAGCTATACATGCATCAACATTTGCAATCGAGGCTTTGATGGCTGCTTTAGATACACATTTTCGTTGCACAGGTTCATCGTTGATTCCAAGTACCGAGTACATATTTTCTTCTGTTATAGGAACATCAATTTCGTCATCATTCATTGGTGCTATCTCAATCTGAGACCAATCAGTACCTCCTTCTGTTGTTGATACGTATGTATCATTGCTAGCAACCGTCGTTCGCCTAATTGGAGAAGAAATAAACATTTTAACATAAGGACATCATACAATTACGTACAAAATATTATAGCCAAAAATAAAAACTATGCTAGATCTGAAGTATTTTTTTAGGCTTCATCTGAGTTTACTGTACTTTCTATGCAGGTTCATCAACACCATCTGGGAGGTAGGGTGTGAGGCGGAAGGGAGGACCAAATGCTTACCAATCTGGAGCATCCTGGGGCGATCCGTGGATACAGGAGTTGCCTCGTCCGGCACTCTGTGGAATCACCTCGCCGGCTGCTGGTGTGAACCCTCGCTGTCCAGTGGTCGCCAGAGTTGATTGCTTGGTGGCCGGCTGTCTAGGGGCCGCCGGAGTTGGCGACTTGGCGGCCGGCCGTGCATCCGCCTGTCCGCTGGGCACGGACATGATGACGCAAAGTAATAGAATCAATCTACGATTCTTGATCAGTTGGTTCCATTTTGTATACCAACGTAGACAGGGAAGGAGACTAGGACGTAATTGCAATTTGCCACAAGGGCAGCTGACTCATTTCGCATGGTGATAATTGGGATAAAAATTGAGAAATGATTACCATAATTAAAAAGGGCATATTCTCTACTGAAAAAAGAAAAACAGGGCAAATCATCCAACGGGATGTAAAGGAGGGCAAATTATCAACTGCCCAAATAAAGTGGGGCATATTATCCAATCTCCCCGCCGAAGAGGTGCTCTCTCCAGCGCGCTCCACGCCGCCGACAGACCCTCCCCCGGCCCGATGCGCCTCCTGGCGCCGTCGGACCCCCCGCACCACCGCGGAATCCCGTGCGCCGCCGCTGCCCACGGCTCCGCGCCTAGAACCAATCCCGCCATCACGCGCCGGTGCGCGGCCCGTCGAATCTCGTAGACGCCGCTGCTACTCCCCCATCGCCCCGCCAACCTCGTCCTCATCCCGTCGTCGTGTTCCTCAACGAGGTCGCCGCCCGGAGGTCCACCAGCGCAGATCCACTCCCGAGATCCCTGCCGGCACCCCCAACCTCGACCTTCTTCCTGCATAGGCGCAAACCCGCACCACGGCGCCCCTGCTCCCTGGCGTCGCCATGGCGCCGACCTCAAGTGCGAGCTCGCGCACTTCCTCAGCTCTGCGCCTCCACTACTTCCACTTGCCCATGCCCGGAGGCTCTTTTGACCATGGATCCTCGAGGTTTCGTGCTCCCCCATGGTTATTATGTTAGGTGAACTTGACTGGATCTTCTGTTTGAACTCCAGAAAAAAGTAATAGCTCTGCTCTCCCGTCGGTTACGCCTCCCGCCGACCGGCCAGCTCCACCCATCTGAACTTCCTGCGGCAACGACTATGTTTGCTTCCCCGCAGCAGTGGAGACGAGGAGACAAAAGTTCTTCTCCTGCTCGCCTTGGTTAGTGTTTGATTTGTCTGATGGCCGAAGTGGAGACGAGGAGAGGCGGTCAATGCCACCTGGATTGCAAAGTGATGAGGTGCAGTAGCACTTGGGACAACAGCTGCTTCCTGTTGAAAGAAGGTGCCACAGCACCCATGGAAAGAGTGGAGGAAAAGGTTCAGCCAAAACTAGCAGGCTAACTTGTTCAGCGTTGCTTTCAAAAAGCAATTTGTTTAGTGATGCGTTCTTGCATGTTCGTTGCATCAAAATGTTAACCTTTAAATCTAGATGCTGGTAGTTCATTCTTTAATTCTCAAGGCGCCACTCATGGTCGGTCCCTATTATCTTGATGTACTATCATCTTGTGACCATTACATTTGACATATTCGATGGAAAACTTATTGTTTCTTATACAACAAATGTGGTACTAGTTCAAGTACATATATTTACCACAGAGCGTTCACAACAAGAAACACACCTAAAAAAGATGTAAAGATTGTCGTGCATATTTAATAGGGGCATTTGTATTAAAAGATATTTGCACGAACTTTCCTTTCACATTCCCGTGTTTCGGAAACAAAAATGAGGAAGTCCAAATTAAAATAAACAAGCATTTCAATGTTTCAATGTTTATATACATAAAAGAGGAAAACAAGTGTCACATAGAATTTCTTTAATTCTCGAAGTTCAAATTTGATAAATTGGAGAGTCCGAAGAAAATTTTATTGGTATATGAAAAATATTCCCATGAATTTTTCCGTCATTGAAAATGGATAACCAAAAAGTTCAAATTAAAATAACAGAGCTTTCAAAATTTGTAAAAATAATAATATTGTATTAAAAAAACCCAAGAAGGTCAAATTGAAATAATAGAACAACTAAAAAATCATAAAATATGGAATTGCCCATTTCTAAAAAAGTAGAACTTCGAAAATAAATAACAAAAAGTTTTGATGTTTATTAGAAAATTAGGATTTTCCCCATTACAAAAGAATAAAGCAAGATGCTCAAATTAAAAAAAATAGTACAAAAATAATAGAGCACTTTGAAGCAGATATTTCACCGTTTCTAGTTCAATAAATAGGAAGTTCAATTTTTAAAATGGAGCGGTTCAAAATTCCTAAGAAAAAGTACTTTAATTGTTTCTAAATAAAAATGAGAAATTGAAATTCAAATAAAGGACTGGTGAGAGAGGTTGAACAAAAACACGTGATAGAAGTTCAAGGTGAGAACAGCGGGAAGTTCAACTACTACACGGAATGCGTGTTAGATAAGATTAAAATAATACAAAAATAAAAGCCAAAAAGGTTTGTTGCAAGAAGTTCACGTGCACCTCTCTGAACGGTTCATAATTTATATTATGGGACGTCCATCCTTCATTACATTGTATTTTCAAAAGACAAAAACAACGTTGTTTTGCCATTTTAAAAACACATATCTAGATGAAAAACTTGCTGCTATTCATAAGCTTTCCATTGGGTATATTATGTGCCACATCTCGATGAAGGGTTTAAAATTTTAATGTATACCATTTAAAACACGTTTTTATGTATTCAAAAAATTCTTATTTGTTGAAAGAAGGTCATAGTGAAAACAATGAGAAGTTCAAGTGCTGCAAAGAATGCATTTTAGGTGAGAATAAAAGTATACAAATAATAAAAGCTTAAAAGGTTTGTTGAAAGAAGTTCAAGTGCTCTGTCCGGAGATGTTCAAAAATTCTTCCGAGAGAGGTTCACTTTGTATTTCCATGTTCGAAAACACAAAAAAAGAAATTGTTTTTTACGTTTTGAAACAATTCTCTCAATCCACAAAAAAGTTTAGTTATTATTTGGGAGATATTTGATTTCAAAAAGAAATAAAAAATTCAAATTATAAAAATGAAAAAAGTTCATGTACTACATGGGGTGTGTTTAATATGAGAAAAATGAATTAAAAGGCAAGGTCCAATTTTCTTTATAAGTTCAAGTCCTCGGTCAGGGAAAGTTAAAAAAATTATTGTGAGAGAGGTTCACCTTTGTACAAAAGGAACTAGATCGGCAACGCGCCTTGGCGCGAGGGTGCCGGTCCCAACGATATGGTCAACCGATGGAAGATCAAACGGCACGATGTATCAGTATGAAAGCAAGTTTTAGCACATGTAACAGAACAACCAATTATCTGGCTGGTTCAAGAGTAAGAAGAAACATTCAATATGTGCCAGAAGAGTAACATCATCAAGTTAAACATGGGCATGATACTATCAGAGTTAACCCGTGCCAGAAGCAAGGCAGCATCCACTATGGTCATACGAATAGAAAAACTAATTAGCTAACATTAAGTTCAGAAATATGAGCGGAAACATAAGAGAGAAAAAGCCAACAATGGCAATGGAGGCGATAAAACTACGAAGCCATAGTTAGGCATACAATAGATAGGTTGGTTCAATTGCCTCCGTGAGTGCCATTCCATATGAAATTGATGTGAACAGTTTGTGAGATAGATGACCACAATATTATTTTTGTATAGGCAACGCACTTGAGATTTGCTTTTAAAGCATATGGACAGTGAGCGATGGTTTCCCCCTTATAATCTTGGAAGGCGAAGACCCAGATCTGTTATTCTTTGATCCCTGTGGCCTTCACAAAATCTTGGAATGCACTTGTTATTGTGGCCCTCTTATCCGTAGGAAAATGTTCCAGAGCAGATCTGGAAATGAGCCCAGGATGAAAAATAATTAGTGTATTTTGGGGTGACACTTGCAAACATGACTTCATCTTCTCAATCATGAAATACAGAAAACTTTGTTGATCTGGTTATAAAACACGATTTATCATGAAGAGCATGCCTAGCTTTCATTTTAAGACCTCTTGAGCAAGTAGAGTAGCAGCATTAGTATGGGGATTCTATATCTTTAAGAATTGCAAACAGGCTTGCCTGGACCATGACAACCATGAACTAAATCATAGTGGTAGAATAGGAACAGTGTATTTCTGTTAATAATGAGACTTCCAACTCCATGCTAAATACTTGGGGTAAATAAATAATAGTCCTCATACTCAAAAAGACTTTCGATACAAATATTGAAGTACACGATATAACAGAAATGCGTAACATGATATGAGCCATTAAATACATAACAGTGTATCCCCTTGTAAAATTGAACATCTGAGGCCTTACCAATTAGAAACCAACTAACACCAAGGTAAATTGGGGCCATGGTTCATGTAGCTGGCTGTAATTTAAATGGCATGCCAATGAACAGAACATATAAACGGGGCAGTGAATATAGGAAGCATAAATGAAGAACACCAAACGCACAATCCAGATCATCTCATAAAATCTAATTCTTCTAATTAATGCACATTAAAATAATGGAAGGAAAGAGGAAAAAAGAAGACCGTAAGCATACCAAAAACCGCAACTCAACATCACACATGTCACAAGGTTATTTGTATAGAGAAAATGGTGGTTATGCGAACCTACTCTATAACAGGAAAATGGATGCTCACCCAACATATCATAGAACAATTGCCAGAAGTCAAATTTGCTGCAAACGGATCATGGCTACCTGGCTCATTTTTTGTGAGTACATTCGTCCCCTGATCGTTGACTGGAAGACGATTAGAACCTCTTCCATCATAGGAGAACCCTGAAAAAGGAAACAATTCGATAATTAGCTAAAGGCCAAATTCCACAAGATGAGCATATACCAAGCATCATGAGGTAAAGCAGCATGAAGCAATCATATAATTATAATCTAACTACAATCATGCAATGTGTTCCGTAATTTTCCCATGCCACTAAAATTAGCCCGCACCGGCAACTTCCGTTTGAGATGTGACGCCAAAAATGTGTTGGGTAACGTAGTAATTTCAAAATTTTCCTACGCACACGCAAGATCATGATGATGCATAGCAACGAGAGGGGAGAGTAATGTCCACGTACCCTCGTAGACCGTAAGCGGAAGCGTTATGACAAGGCGGTTGATGTAGTCGTACGTCTTCGCGATCCGACCGATCCAAGTACCGAACGTACGGCACCTCCGAGTTCAACACACGTTCAGCTCGATGACGATCCCCGGACTCCGATCCAGCAAAGTGTCGGGGATGAGCTCCGTCAGCAGGACGGCGTGGTGACGATGATGATGTTCTACCGGCGCAGGGCTTCGCCTAAACTCCGCGACGATATGACCGAGGTGGAATATGGTGGAGGGGGGCACCGCACACGGCTAAGGAACGATCACGTAGATCAACTTGTGTCTACGGGGTGCCCCTGCCCCCGTATATAAAGGAGTGGAGGAGGGGAGGGGCGGCCCTCTCTATGGCGCGCCATAGGGGAGTCCTACTCCCACCGGGAGTAGGATTCCCCCTTTCTTAGTCCAACTAGGAGTCCTTCCAAGTAGTAGAAGTAGGAGAGAAGGAAAGGGAAGGGAGAAGGAGAAGGAAGGAACGGGGCGCCCCCCCTCCCTAGTCCAATTCGGACTAGTCCATGGGGAGGGGTGCGGCCACCCTTTGGTCCCTTTCTCTCCTTTCCCGTATGGTCCATCAAGGCCCAATACGAATTCCCGTAACTCTCTGGTACTCCGAAAAATACCTGAATCACTCGGAACCTTTCCGAAGTCCGAATATAGTCGTCCAATATATCGATCTTTACGTCTCGACCATTTCGAGACTCCTCGTTATGTCCCCGATCTCATCCGGGACTCCGAACTCCTTCGGTACATCAAAACTCATAAACTCATAATATAACTGTCATCAAAACCTTAAGCGTGCGGACCCTACGGGTTCGAGAACAATGTAGACATGACCGAAACACGTTTCCGGTCAATAACCAATAGCGGAACCTGGATGCTCATATTGGCTCCCACATATTCTACGAAGATCTTTATCGGTCAAACCGCATAACAACATACGTTGTTCCCTTTGTCATCGGTATGTTACTTGCCCGAGATTCGATCGTTGTATCTCAATACCTAGTTAAATCTCGTTACCGGCAAGTCTCTTTACTCGTTCCATAATACATCATCTCACAACTAACTCATTAGTTGCAATGCTTGCAAGGCTTAACTGATGTGCATTACCGAGAGGGCCCAAAGATACCTCTCCGACAATCAGAGTGACAAATCCTAATCTCGAAATACGCCAACCCAACATGTACATTTGGAGACACCTGTAGAGCTCCTTTATAAACACCCAGTTACGTTGTGACGTTTGGTAGCACACAAAGTGTTCCTCCGGTAAACGGGAGTTGCATAATCTCATAGTCATAGTAACATGTATAAGTCATGAAGAAAGCAATAGCAATATACTAAACGATCATGTGCTAAGCTAACGGAATGGGTCATGTCAATCACATCATTCTCCTAATGATGTGATCCCGTTAATCAAATGACAACACATGTCTATGTTTAGGAAACATAACCATCTTTGATCAATGAGCTAGTCAGGTAGAGGCATACTAGTGACACTATGTTTGTCTATATATTCACACATGTATTATCTTTCCGGTTAATACAATTCTAGCATGAATAATAAACATTTATCATGAAATAAGGAAATAAATAATAACTTTATTATTGCCTCTAGGGCATATTTCCTTCAGTCTCCCACTTGCACTAGAGTCAATAATCTAGTTCACATCATCATGTGATTCAACACCAATATTCACATCTGTATGTGATTAACACCCATATTTCACATCGTCATGTGACCAACACCCAAAGGGTTTACTAGAGTCAATAATCTAGTTCACATCGCTATGTGATTAACACCCAAAGAGTACTAAGGTATGATCATGTTTTGCTCGTGAGAGAAGCTTAGTCAACGAGTCTGTCACATTCAGAGCCGTATGTATTTTGCAAAATATTCTATGTCTACAATGCTCTGTACGGAGCTACTCTAGCTAATCGCTCCCACTTTCAATATGTATCCAGATTGAGACTTAGAGTCATCTGGATCAGTGTAAAAGTTTGCACCGATGTAACTTTTACAACGAACTCTTTTATCACCTCCATAATCAAGAAACATCTCCTTAGTCCTCACTAAGGATATTCTTGACCGCTGTCCAGTGATCTACTATTACATCAAAATTGTATTCCTCCGCCAAACTCAGAGCAAGGTATACAATAGGTCTGGTTCACAGTATAGCATACTTTATAGAACCTATGACTGAGGCGTAGGGAATGACTTTTTCATTCTCTTTCTATTTTCTGCCATGGTCGGGTCTTGAGTCTTAGTCAACTTCACACCTTGCAACACAGCCAAGAACTCCTTCTTTGACTGTTCCATTTTGAACTATTTCAAAAAAAATATCAAGGTATGTACTCATTGAAAAATCTTATAAAGTGTCTTGATCTATCTATATAGATCCTGATGCTCAATGTGTAAGCAGCTTCACCGACGTCTTGCTTTGAAAAACTCTTATTCAAGTATCCTTTCATGCTATCCAGAATTTCTATATCATTTCCAATCAACAATATGTCATCCACATATAATATTAGAAATGCTACAGAGCTCCCACTCACTTTCTTGTAAATACAGGCTTCTCCAAAAGTCTGTATAAAACCATATGCTTTGATCAACTCATCAAGCATATATTCCAACTCCGAGCTGCTTGCACCAGTCCATAGATGGATCGCTGGAGCTTGCACATTTAGCACCTTTAGGATCGACAAAACCTCTTGTTGCATCATATACAACTCTTCTTTAATAAATCCATTAAGGAATGTAGTTTTGTTTATCCATTTGCCAGATTTCATAAAATGCGGCAATTGCTAACATGATTCGGACAGACTTAAGCATAGATACGAGTGAGAAACTCTCATCGTAGTCAACACCTTGAACTTGTCGAAAACCTTTTGCGACAATTCTAGCTTTGTAGATAGTAACACTATCAGCGTCCGTCTTCCTCTTGAAGATCCATTTAATTTCAATGTCTCGCCGATCATTGGGCAAGTCAATCAAAGTCCATACTTTGTTTTCATACATGGATCTCATCTCAGATCTCATGGCCTCAAGCCATTTTGAGGAATCTGGGCTCACCATCGCTTCTTCATAGTTCGTAGGTTCGTCATGGTCTAGTAACATAACTTCTAGAACAGGATTACCGTACCACTCTGGTGCGGATCTTACCCTGGAAGACCTACGAGGTTTTGTAGTAACTTAATCTGAAGTTTCATGATCATCATCATTAACTTCCTCACTAATTGGTGTAGGAATCACTGGAACTGATTTCTGTGATGCACTACTTTCCAATTCGTGAGAAGGTACAATTACCTTATTAAGTTCTACTTTCCTCCCACTCACTTCTTTCAAGAGAAACTCCTTCTCTAGAAAGGATCCATTTTTAGCAACGAATATCTTGCCTTCGGATCTGTGATAGAAGGTGTACCCAACAGTTTCCTTTGGGTATTCTATGAAGACGCACTTCTCCGATTTGGGTTCGAGCTTATCAGGATGAAACTTTTTCACATAAGCATCACAGACCCAAACTTTAAGAAACGACAACTTCGGTTTCTTGCTAAACCACAGTTCATACGGTGTTGTCTCAACGGATTTAGATGGTGCCCTTTTAACGTGAATGCAGGTGTCTCTAATGCATAACTCCAAAACGATAATGGTAAATCAGTAAGAGACATCATAGATCGCACCATATCCAATAAAGTGCGGTTACGACGTTCGGACACACCATAACGTTGTGGTGTTCTAGGTGGCGTGAGCTGTGAAACTATTCCACATTGTTTTAATTGAAGACCAAACTCGTAACTCAAATATTCGTCTCCGCGATCAGATCGCAGAAACTTTATTTTCTTGTTATGATGATTTTTCCACTTCATCTGAAATTCTTTGAACCTTTCAACTATTTCAGACTTATGTTTCATCAAGTAGATATACCCATATCTGCTCAAATCATCTTGTGAAGGTCAGAATATAACGATACTTGCCACGAGCATCAACACTCATTGGATCGCATACATCGGTATGTATTATTTCCAATAAGTCAGTAGCTTGTTCCATTGTTCCGGAGAACGGAGTTTTAGTCATCTTGCCCAAAAGGCACGGTTCGCAAGCATCAAATGATTCATAACCAAGTGATTCCGAAAATCCATGTTTATGGAGTTTCTTCATGCACTTTACACCGATATGACCCAAACGGCAGTGCCACAAATAAGTTGCACTATCATTATTAACTTTGCATCTTTTGGCATCAATATTATGAATATGTGTATCACTACGATCGAGATCCAACAAACTATTTTCATTGGGTGTATAACTATCGAAGGTTTTATTCATGTAAACAGAATAACAATTATTCTTTAACTTCAAATGAATAACCGTATCGCAATAAACATGATCAAATCATATTCATGCTCAACGCAAACGCTAAATAACATTTATTTAGGTTTAACACTAATCCCGAAAGTATAGGGAGTGTGTGATGATGATCATATCAATCTTGGAACTACTTCCAACACTCATCGTCACTTTCCCTCAACTAGTATCTGTTTATTATGTTACTTCTATTTCGAGTTACTAATCTTAGCAATCGAACAAGTATCAAATACTCAGGGGCTACTATAAAAACTAGTAAGGCACACATCAATAAACTGTATATCAAATATACTCTTGTTCACTTTGCCATCCTTTTTATCTACCAAATATTCAGGGCATTTCCGCTTCCAGTGACCATTTCCTTTGCAGTGTAAGCACTCAGTTTCAGGCTTTGGTTCAGCTTTAGGCTTCTTCATGGGAGTGACAACTTGCTTGTCATTCTACTTGAAGTTCCCTTTCTTTCCCTTTGCCCTTTTCTAGAAACTAGTGGTCTTGTTAGCCATCAACACTTGATGTTTTTCTTGATTTCTACCTTCGTCGATTTCAGCATCACGAAGAGCTTGGGAATCACTTTCGTCATCCCTTGCATATTATAGTTCATCACGAAGTTCTACTAACTTGGTGATGGTGACTAGAGAATTCTGTCAATCACTATTTTATCTGGAAGATTAACTCACACTTGATTCAAGCGATTGTAGTACCCAGACAATCTGAGCACATGCTCACTAGTTGAGCGATTCTCCTCCATCTTTTAGCTATAGAACTTCTTGAAGACTTCATATCTCTCAACTCGGGTATTTGCTTGAAATATTAACTTCAATTCCTGGATCATCTCATATGGTCCATGATGTTCAAAACGTCTTTGAAGTCCCGATTCTAAGCCATTAAGCATGGTGCACTAAACTATCAAGTAGTCATCATATTGAGCTAGCCAAACGTTCATAACGTCTGCATCTGCTCCTGCAATAGGTCTGTCACCTAGCTGTGCATTAAGGACATAATTCTTCTGTGCAGCAATGAGGATAAACCTCAGATCACGGATCCAATCCGCATCATTGGTACTAACATCTTTCAACACAGTTTTCTCTAGGAACATATTAAAAAAACATATGAAAGCAACAACGCGAGCTATTGATCTACAACCTAATTTGCAAAATACTATCAGGACTAAGTTCATGATAAATTAAAGTTCAATTAATCATATTATTTAAGAACTCCCACTTAGACATACATCCCTCTAATCCTCTAAGTGATTACGTGATCCATATCAACTACACCATGTCCGATCATCACGTGAGATGGAGTAGTTTCAACGGTAAACATCAATATGTTGATCATATCTACTATATGATTCACGCTCGACCTTTCGGTCTCCGTGTTCCGAGGCCATATCTGTTATATGCTAGGCTCGTCAAGTTTAACCTGAGTATTCCGCGTGTGCAACTGTTTTGCACCCGTTGTATTTGAACGTAGAGCCTATGACACCCGATCATCATGTGGTGTCTCAGCACGAAGAACTTTCGCAACGGTGCATACTCAGGGAGAACACTTCTTGATAATTAGTGAGAGATCATCTTAAAATGCTATCGTCAATCAAAGCAAGATAAGATGCATAAAGGATAAACATCTCATGCAATCAATATAAGTGATATGATATGGCCATCATCATCTTGTGCTTGTGATCTCCATCTTCGAAGCATCGTCGTGATTACCATCATCACCGGCGCGACACCTTGATCTCCATCGTAGTATCATTGTCGTTACGTCATCTATTGCTTCTACGACTATCGCTACCGCTTAGTGATAAAGTAAAGCAATTACAGGGCGTTTGCATTTCATACAATAAAGCGACAACCATATGGCTCCTGCTAGTTGCCGATAACTTCGGTTACAAAACATGATCATCTCATACAATAAAATATAGCATCACGTCTTGACCATATCACATCACAACATGCCCTGCAAAAACAAGTTAGACGTCCTCTACTTTGTTGTTGCAAATTTTACGTGGCTGCTACGGGCTTAGCAAGAACCGTTCTTACCTACGCATCAAAACCACAACAATAGTTTGTCAAGTTGGTGTTGTTTTAACCTTCGCAAGGACCGGGCATAGCCACACTCGGTTCAACTGAAGTTGGAGAAACTGACACCCACCAGCCACCTGTGTGCAAAGCACGTCGGTAGAACCAGTCTCGCGTAAGCGTACGCGTAATGTCGATCCGGGCCACTTCATCCAACAATACCGCCGAACCAAAGTATGACATGCTGGTAAGCAGTATGACTTGTATCGCCCACAACTCACTTGTGTTCTACTCGTGCATAAACATCAACGCATAAAACCTGGCTCTGATGCCACTGTTGGGTAACGTATTAATTTCAAAATTTTCCTACGCACACGCAAGATCATGATGATGCATAGCAATGAGAGGGGAGAGTAATGTCCACGTACCCTTGTAGACCGTAAGCGGAAGCGTTATGACAACGCGGTTGATGTAGTCGTACGTCTTCGCGATCCGACCGATCCAAGTACCGAACGTACGGCACCTCCGAGTTCAGCACACGTTCAGCTCGATGACGATCCCCGGACTCCGATCCAGCAAAGTGTCGGGGATAAGTTCCGTCAGCACGACGGCATGGTGACAATGATGATGTTCTACCGCCGCAGGGCTTCGCCTAAACTCCGCGACGATATGATCGAGGTGGAATATGGTGGAGGGGGCACCGCACACGGCTAAGGAATGATCACATAGATCAACTTGTGTCTATGGGGTGCCCCCTGTCCCCGTATATAAAGGAGTAGAGGAGGGGAGGGGCGGCCCTCTCTATGGCGCGCCCTAGGGGAGTCCTACTCCCACCAGGAGTAGGATTCCCCCTTTCCTTGTCCAACTAGGAGTCCTTCCAAGTAGTAGGAGTAGGAGAGAAGGAAAGGGAAGGGAGAAGGAGAAGGAAGGAAGGGGGCGCCCCCCCCCCTCCCTAGTCCAATTCGGACTAGTCCATGGGGAGGGGTGCGGCCACCCTTTGGTCCCTTTCTCTCCTTTCCCGTATGGTCCATCAAGGCCCAATACGAATTGCCGTAACTCTCCGGTACTCCGAAAAATACCCGAATCACTCGGAACCTTTCTGAAGTCCGATATAGTCGTCCAACATATTGATCTTTACATCTCGACCATTTTGAGACTACTCGTCATGCCCCGATCTCATCCGGGACTCCGAACTCCTTCGGTACATCAAAACTCATAAACTCATAATATAACTGTCATCGAAACCTTAAGCGTGCGGACCCTACGGGTTCGAGAACAATGTAGACATGACCGAAACACGTTTCCGGTCAATAAACAATAGTGGAACCTGGATGCTCATATTGGCTCCCACATATTCTACGAAGATCTTTATCGGTCAAACCGCATAACAACATACGTTGTTCCCTTTGTCATCGGTATGTTACTTGCCCGAGATTCGATCGTCGGTATCTCAATACCTAGTTCAATCTCGTTATCGGCAAGTCTCTTTACTCGTTCCATAATACATCATCTCACAACTAACTCATTAGTTGCAATGCTTGCAAGGCTTAAGTGATGTGCATTACCGAGAGGGCCCAGAGATACCTCTCCGACAATTGGAGTGACAAATCCTAATCTCGAAATACGCCAACCCAACATGTACCTTTGGAGACACCTATAGAGCTCCTTTATAATCACCCAGTTACGTTGTGACATTTGGTAGCACACAAAGTGTTCCTCCGGTAAACGGGAGTTGCATAATCTCATAGTCATAGGAACATGTATAAGTCATGAAGAAAGCAATAGCAATATACTAAACGATCATGTGCTAAGCTAACGGAATGGGTCATGTCAATCACATCATTCTCCTAATGATGTGATCCTGTTAATCAAATGACAACACATGTCTATGGTTAGGAAACATAACCATCTTTGATCAACGAGCTAGTCAGGTAGAGGCATACTAGTGACACTATGTTTGTCTATATATTCACACATGTATTATGTTTCCGGTTAATACAATTCTAGCATGAATAATAAACATTTATCATGAAATAAGGAAATAAATAATAACTTTATTATTGCCTCTAGGGCATATTTCCTTCAAAATGACCAACAAAATATCAGTGACATTTGTCCTGCTTCCGGATGCCTCTGTTTTGTGCCCATAAAATTTGGCAAAAAAATTCATAATTCTTAAATATATCACTTTAAATATGAAAACTGATACATGCACACATATGTAATGAAATTAAACTTGACTAATGCAACAACTAAGTGAAAGTCTCATGAATATGGGAAGAAATGTTACAAATGTTCTGCATCCTTTTCACACTAACACTCTAAAGTGTTTATTTCTATGGGCAATTTTTTCCACAAACTTTAGTTAAATTATGTGCTTCATGAATAACAGTGGTTCTGAACCGTAGGTGACCATAAGAAGTGCATACATAGATCATTTTCCCTTGATAATATAATATACAAAAATCCTTGATAAACCAACCTCCTAGAGTATTGACCCATACATGGCATAGGTGCACCTCTAATGACCAACTCCAGCACCGTGCTGACAGCCCTCCTTGCCGATACCAACCCGCCCGCACTTAGAGACTACATAGCAGGCAACACATAAACTTGATCAAGGTTTCTGCTCGCAAAATAAAAGAGCATATTCCTAAAACACAAAAGAGGGGACGACGACCATCTCGGCCAGAGGGGGTAGTGACGACAACAACAGACAGAAGAACATAGTAATAAGATTAAAAATGGTAGTTTGTTGTATTATGACAAAAACAATGGGATTGTGGTTAGCTTAAGTGCATCGCAAGGCACTTTTATGGAATAAGAAACCAACAATAGATATTATATGATTAGTTGGTAGCTAGAACGATCCAAAGCACCATAACAAAATCTCGACCACAGTCTATTATCGAAGGTCATCAATATGGATCATGCCAAACGCTAAAGCAATAACAAAGCAATCACCATTTTCCAAATATAAACATGGTATCTTTTTTACCAGAAACAAAAACAAAAGAAGCAAACTGGTTTTGCGGATTTATATCCTGATGGAACAAAAAATACTAATAATATTATTAGATGTTATTTCTTAAATATGTACCATGCTGTTGTAGATTGGCGTAGATTGGAGAGATCACAGCAACGGTCACAGTGAGAGATGGTTTCCCATTTTAATTTTGAAGACGAAGACATGTATATGATATTCTTTGATCCCTGCCGCCTCGACAAAATTTTTAAGACCAAGAGGATTGTTGTCATCTTGGACCTAGCAAGATATGTCGTAGTAATCATTAAGCAATCATATTGGTAAGCAACACTGGAAGGCACAGTAGAACCAAATATATACATGTTGACCATATCTTAATCATGATAGATCCAGTTTTCTAAAAATATAAACAACCAAGCTTCTATCAAGCCTAAACCCACTACTGGATGCAAAGTAAATTTCCTTATATGCAGTGACTCTATCGCTAGTTTGGTTTGTTTGCCTGTGTGGGTGTTGACTTGCTTCAGAAGTCATAGATACAAATAGAAGCATAATAAGTGGTTTTAGAAAATATATCAAGTTCTAAAGATAAATAAAACTACTTTCAGTATATATAGTAGATGCCATTGCAGATAACACTCCAATACTAACATTAGAAAAGGTAATCTGGTTTTGGTCACACCATCAAAAAATTAGATAAACACCAAATGGCAAACAAAATACATGTTAAGCCTCCATCCTTGTGATTATTGTTTTTCTTGTTCCAGAGCTCCTGTACAAATGATTTACATGGTGATCCGGAAAAAGTTGAAGCAAGCAAATAAATAGTGACCCTCCCAGTGAGTGAACAAAATGTAAAAAAAAACTCATTTTCATTTAGTGCAAACTATGATTAAATCTTTCTTCTTTTGCCAACAAAAATGTTAATATTCATAATTTAGTTGAAGACAGGGCTACAACTTATGAAGGTTTTAATCTTACGGTTCAATGAATTGCATAGGCAGAGCACATAGTTGATGGATTCAAACTATTTTTAAGAGATGATGTGGCAAGGCTAAGAAGATGAAAATAATTAAGAAGAAAAGTTCATGCTCAACAACTTACGAAGATTTAACTGGGTAGTGCCTCATGTCAGTCATCAACCTTTGAGCCGTAGAACCGTAAGATCAAACTGAGACTCAAACTTGCATAATCATAGGAAGAAAAGGATCATCAACAAAGAGGACAAAGTGAATCAGGAACCAGTTGTGTGCCTGTACAAGTATTTAGTTTATCTGAATCAAAAATTTATGTACTCTAAACGAAATGTGAACAAAAGTGAGAGAGACAAGCACTTAGTTTTTTTAGTGAGAGGAAGCTGTGCGTGCCTATACAAGTACTTGGTTTTTCTGGATCAAAATTTTCTATACAAGCGGTCAGCTGAAAATTAGACATTGTACCACACCATTCCTTGAAAAAAAGAATGTCAGTAAAGAAGTGACAGAATAACTTCATGATAATTAACACAAACCGGGCATAAACATAGGCTTGTACAGACTAACTTCAAATCAAAATATGTAATGTTGTGTCCTATATTAACTCAATGTTTAAATCAGAATCGGCACAGAAGGATTTTTCATCTAACTCGATGTTTATGCTGCAAGTTCATCTCAAAGCACCAACAAATACAGTATAAACAATACTTGCTTGCCAAGTGAACTTCAAATGGCATGCAAAATTTAACAAATATTATGATACAGTTTCACTGAGAGACCTCCCACGCTAATAGTTTATTTGTGGAGTACTAAGCGGTATTACTTGTTATTACATGCAAAATTCAAAATCTGTACAGGCAGACTCAGAACCCATGAACACCAAGAGATAGCAACTCTAGTGGAGTATCAATAAAATGCATAATATCAGGGAGATTGTACAATGCAGATTTTATGCACACAAAAATATCTATAGAGTTATATTTTTACTGGAACCACACAACAATCCAGACCTTGAACAACTCAAAATCTACAGCCTGAATAATTCACATCAAGTATTAGTGTGAAGGTATGAAGCTCACCCTGTTCTGCTCGAGGACCGTGGCATCGGCGTCGATCAGGTGGGAGATGAACTGACTATAATGTGCAAAGCAAAGATATTAGTGTGACAATTGGATATCTCATTTCATTATTACTGAAATGCAAATGTTGTCTCAACTGAACCGAATTCTTTAATAACTATGCCTTCCCAAATGTCTAAATTTACTAACTGAATTGTTAAAGAATTGATTCAATTGCATACTAACTGAATTAAGAAGGAACAATTTACAATGGGCAGCTGCACATTACTTTCCCTTTCTTCATGATGAGGTTTGTCATGCATAAAGTAATAAGTATCTATTTACTACTTGGAATTAATGATCTAGCATTAGAAACCTGAAGTTGTGTAACACTGACCATCCTTTGGATAATAATAAAAAGAACATATTTTCCATCTTTGCATTGGTAAGACTAAAAAAAATATACCAGACACCATATTACTCGTACTTGAAATGTGCTAACTAAAATCAAATACCTAGGCCTCAGCTGCCCTGGATGTCCTGTGCTCAATCATGCAAAGTTCAGACTTACAGAATTCATGTGATATATATCTGGTTAACCTTAGGTATGCTACCAAAGTGAAAATGCAAGCCTTATAACCTATGCTGAATATAGATCAGGATACAAAAGTGATCAGTCACAAGAGAATGTTGCAAATAAATTTTGAGAATGCAAATTCCAGCAGTACACACGATTGTTATCAGTTCCACACCAATGTTCATGAACAACACATGAAATAAAATGAGCGGATGTTGTAGAGGAGAGAGCAGAGGTCCAAGTGCTCACCGAAGAAGATTGTAGGCGATGCAGCCGTCGCAGTGCAGGTCAGCTACCACCCATGGCGGAGGAGGCCGTCACATGATGCACGGGATGCACGGCAGCGCCGGAGACGCAACAAAGGAGGTCGGGGTCGACGCCATACAGCCCAACACGCGTGAGCACACCGAGCTAGGAGGCGCGATCCAGGGGTGGAGAGGGTGCGGTGTCCGACGGGGAGGAGCCGCCGGAGACGAGCCGGTGATGGACGCGATGCCGTAGCCGAAACCCCAGCCACGGGCGCGGGGTTGTGGGCGAGCGCCGGAGACCAGTAGTGGCGGATCCAGCCGGATCTGAGGACGGAGGGGTCGGAGACCAGCTCGCCGGTGTGCTGCGAGGTGGTGGACGTCGCCGGAATCGATGGCGTTGGTGGTGAAGTGGTGGCTAGGCATGGAGGTATCTTCCCAGTGGAGAGCTCCCAATCGAAAACACATCAAGCAAATAATTAGAAAAAAAAAAGAACCAAACAACATAATTAATAGTAAAACACCAATTCATCATATAATAAGAAACGGGAACTGGGAGCCGACTGGATCAGCAAATTACCCAGCAACCAAGAATAACATTTTGATTCAAAGAACTGCAACCACAATAAGCATAGACCCTCAATGCTCTTTTCTAATCAACCATGTGACCTATCTAGCATGTGATTATATGGCTAAGCAAGGACATAATAAGCAGAACAAGGAGCCGACTGGATGACATTTTGATTCGAAGAAATGCGACCACAATAAGCAGAAGGGTAAGGCGTTTGCATTCTGCATCAACTATGCATGCCAAGCTCAACCCCAAAAACCTGTCTTCCAGGATGTAGCTCGAAGTTTGTAGCTATAAATAAACTACAGGACAAAGCTCCAATTGTTATGCTAGTTCTCTTCCGGATCTATGGTGAAGAATTGCTAGCCAACATGTATGAATGTTCGGGAAAATATGTAACATTGATAACAGTGTGTCTTGGTGTGTTTGCATAATAGTTCTCTCTCCTACTCTGTGATAATATGATGGACAATTTTGTAGCTTGCAGTCTGTGGGAAATGAAAGCTTTCACTCTGTATCTAAGATTACTTACATTATCTATATCCAATTTGTAGCTGTCAAACTGACTAAAGGCATAAGGATTAAAAATAGTTACCTCACCTTTTGACAGAAAAAATTGACCTCATCATCATCATCACAAATGAATAGGTACATTCTGTACAAAATTATTTCAACAATTGACTCAAATCTGTAGAAACAAATCAGTGAAATGATCTCAGGAAGATATAGTCAGAACCTGAGCTATAAATTTGTCTCAGAAATAAAACTGACACCATGATTGTTTAAGTGTCACAGAACCCAGAGAGATAGTCAGGCATTAGCTCTACAAATTGAGCTCAGAAGCAATTATAAACTAAAATAGATATTGGCTTACATTTGTACTCCATCCGTAAACTAATATAAGAGTTTTTAGATCACTAAATAGTGATCTAAACGCTCTTATATTAGTTTACAGCGGGAGTACATAATAAAAAGATAAATTATAACACAGTTGAGATAAATTATACATGTCTCGAACACAGCAAAACAAATATATGTGCCAAAAAATACTCATATATTATATCAGCTTAGCAGGAAAGTCACGAGATTGAGAGGCCTGATATTGAATCATTAGATAGTAAAGTGCCTACTGATTTGAACTTTAGCAAGCAACAAACAATGCCCAAAAGCTTAGATAAAATTCAACACGAACACAGTCACAGAAAAATATGCCTAAGAAGTCCAAAATATGAACATGGTCCTAAAACTTCCCAAAATACCATACTGGACACCAAATACTTTGCTATGTTATCTACTATCCAGGATATGACCTAAAATCTCAGGGAGAGTATTAAATTGTTCCAAATATCATTCCAGAACCCAGAAAAGAGATTATTCATTTGATTTATTCAAATGCTTTGGTACTAAAGCTTCGCTGCCCAAGATGCACCAGCACCTTATGAATTGCCATATCCACTAAAAAGACCAGCATATGGACTTCCAGCCAAGCAAAAACAACAGAACCTTTTCTTGTTGGTACCTGAATATTCGGGGCAGTCGCTGTGCTGAACATAACATAAACAACAGAACTTGATGGCAAAGTGGAATTGAAATACCTTCATGATCACTGGTGTAAATCGAGTCATTTTGATCCTTGTCTTTTTCTCGACGTGTTAGATAACAGAGCCCTAGCAGAAGTGGAATCGAAGTCAGACCAAAGACAATAAAACAGCAGTTAGTTAAAAGCCTATGATATTTTGCCTGAGAGTGAACACTACCCATTTAAGTTACATATATATATGTACCTTACAATTGGAAATGAATTTAGAATATGCTATTTACTGTTATTGACCTCTGTACCAGACTACAATATTTTGTAGGGAATAGATAACCATTCATGCAATGAATACATTACCTGCAACATCGAACCTTTGTCTTTTTAGCATGGCGACGTTTGCAGCGGTGCCCATCTGATCATCAGAGACAATTGGTCAGTTCAATGTAAGATTTGTAACAGAAATTAGCAGCAACTATACTTCCACAATACCTTCGTCATCGCTTATGTAAATCAGGTTACTGATCCTTGCTCCTTTCATAGCACAATTGTTACTGAAGCCTTAGCAAGAGCAGAACCGAATTGTGACAGAAAAAAAAGCAAAAGATCAGATTCTATTATGAGCCTACACACAATTTTCACCGCCAGCAAACAATTTATTATGAATGTGAGATAGAATCTATTCATCTTAGAGTTTAGAATATTTGTAAGAGCACCATGTGTACTCCTTATATGGCTAAACCATGGTATGTCCCAGGATTAATCCTACCATTTAGTTCCAAAGCAAAAGAAAAATGAATGGTCGAATAAATTTTCCTCTGTAATGTAGTGCAATAGCAGGATAGTAGATAAATGCGACGGGTAACAACAGAAATGTGAAGAAGAATGTAACTGTACAATTTAGAACATGTCCATATGATGCCCATCAAATTAATCTGCTGCTCTTATCTATGACATATGGTAGATCTACTACAACACATAAAAAAGTTGAATAAAGGTATGCTCATAGCCGTGGTGGGGTTGTTAATTAGAGGACCACTAATCCGCTGGAGAGAACAATGCACATAGATGATTGTGCAGAAATTGTAGAGGTGCAGAATGAAACCCACTTCTCATGTGCTTGCTGCTAACACACCATGGCTTACAAAACTAATGCATGAGATTAATATGACAGATATATGATTGGTGGAGAACCCATCCAAGCTACTGCAAAGACCTCATTCTACCCCACGACAGTGGTGACCTGCAATCCAAAACGATGAGAGTACGAACCGTAAGAGAGAGAGAGAGAGTTTACGTACATAACTGAACAAAGACCATGCTTCAATTATAAATCCTTCCTCGATGTTGGCATTCACCCCATGGTTCCGACATCAATTAACCAGAAGGGTTGACACACTACAACCCATCATTGGTGCAGCAGCAGATACAATCAATTTATAATGTACAAAAAAGGCGACCAAAATACACATATGCATACATCTACCACTGCATGGAGAAAAAAATTCATCCACCAAAAAACACATATGCATAAAGAATTTAAGCACATAATAGCAGGAAATTTCTCCTGATTTAACAGGTAGAGTTTTTTAATTAGGTAAGGGTGAAGACAACGCACAAGTAACATCTTATATTTGCACCAATAAGAAACTATATGCCTGGATGCACCAAGACTGCTCTCTCCAGTCAGTGTAGTTGCAAGCAAATTCGAGCTTGCCTCCTTAAATAATAACCTCTTAGCTGACCACAAAATTGGATTGTCAACAGCCATGCACAATTCCCTAACCTAAAGACACCATATGCCCAATGAGAAGAAAACAAATAAGATAATAATGTAAGTTACTAAATCCTAGGATAAACACATCCAGAACCTATTTTTCTGAGAAGGGGCCTCACCTTGCCGTTGTGCCTACAGGTTGATGTTGCTTGGGGAGGCATGGAGAGACCAGGGATGTGGTTCTCCTGTCGCAACCACCGATTGGAGATGCAGCACCCACATGGGTTGAGCAGCAACTCACTTATTCCTCGTTTGTTTCTTGGTGGCGGCCATGCCTCTTCTTCACATAAGCACTAAGTAACAGGAGGAGCACGACACCAACGAATCTTCAGTGCAAGAAAGAAGGAATCAGTGAGGTAAGGTCTGTGTTTTGATTTTCGGTTTGAGCTTTTTTTCGCCCTAGGCCGAGATGGCCGAATTTCGGCCATTTTCAAAAATTTCGGCTGAAATTTGACCAAATTTTGACTGTAGTTTGACTTAAATTTGACCAAAATTTGCTAAATTTGAGCAATTTCGGCCTAAATATACTTTTTGCCTCCGGCCGAGATGGCCGAAATTCGGCCGAAATACACATTTTGCGGCCGAAAATCAAAACACAGGGTAAGGTAAGTAGGGGTGAGGGCTAGGCATACAAACCTGTGTTGTGGTGCAGCAGCGAGGACGGCGAGGAAACGACAGCGGTGGCGGCGTCCGGTCGCCGGCAACCATGGAGATCCCCATCGACGCCTCTCTTCGGACCAGCGACGCGAGCGACGGCCTTCACATGTCGGCGGGGAGAGCAGCTGAAGCGGTGTCTTCCTCACCCTCACAGGGCGGGAGAGGCGGCTATGGATGAAGAGAGGGTGCAGCAGCTTCGTGCCCTCCTGGGCGGAGAGGAGAAGAGGCCGGGCAGGTGGGCGACGCCATGGGTTGGAGAACGTGGCCTCCTGGTCGGCCTCGGGTGCAGCCTTGGAGGAGGTCGTGCGCTTGCGCGACGAGCCCCGCGACGACGCGATGGCCGAGGGCGGAGAGCTGGGCGACGCCATGGGTTGTGTGCGGCTCGCTAGGGTTCCGGGAGAGGAGGCGGTTGCGGTGGTGGATGAGGAGTGGCGAAGTGGAGCAGCAGTGGCCGCGGTGCTTCTCCGAGGGCGGCGGCGCGAGGGGAAGGTGGAGGGGGTGGCAGCGCGAGGGGAAGGGGGAGGGGGCGGCGGCAGCGGCTTCAATGCGAGAGAAGGGGAGGGGCGGTGGGTTCAACGCAAGAGGGACGCGAGGGAGAGAGCCGGCCCTAGATGTCTCGCTGATTGGGGAGGGAGCAACCAACGGTGAGAAGCTACTTGGCATAGAATTAGGTGAAATGTCACAGATGCCCTCGGCGGGGGATGGGAATTTTGGCGGTGGCAACAAGACATTTACCGCTGGGCAGCGCCGATGAGATGCATGGGACGCGCCACACACACAGAGAATGACACGCGGGGCCCACCAGGCGGGCCACCCCACAAGTCAGCGAGACGCGCCAGGAACATGGGAGTCAGCGGCAGCGCGGGGAGGCAGTAACTATTCATTTCTATAGTGCTCCTCCCAGATCCGACGGCTGAGCTCTTCCACGCGGTCGATCCGACAACCCAAACTCCATCAAGCAAATGAATCCGACGGCCCAGAATCGCTGATCTCTCAGGAGGCTTGTAGAGACCTTCTTCTCTTATTTCTGGATATCATTTGTGTAACACTGACAAAATGGATGAGAAAATTACAAACAAACAAAAGTCACAAAAGTTCAACGTGAAAACAACAGAAAGTTCAACTACTACACTGAGGGAATTTCAGATTAAAAACTTCTAAAACCTTCGCGAGTATGAAAAAATGATCAACATGGAAAAGTTGCGTGTTTACAACAATTTTTCATCTGTCATTTGCTCAATTCCGGTGAGTGGATGGAGAGCTATGAGCAGTGGATGGAGAGCTACAAGTAAAAAAAACACGAGAAAAAGAGAGTGAATTTCAAGTAGACATGCCGAAAAGTTCAAGTTCTTCACACAGTGCATTTTTGAAGAATATGTTTCGCGAGAGAGGCAAAACGAATGATCTCGACATTCTTGAAATTACTTGAAAACTGCTAGGAATTAAAGAAAAGCATCAACATGAAAAAGTTTTGCATTTTCTGTAGCTTTTCAACAGTATATTATTTGCCCCAATCCAAAAATACGGCGAAAATACGTTTTTAGCCATTTTCAAATATTACTTAAAACCGTAAGGAATTGGGAAAAACAATATATACAAAGACGTTTTGCATTTCCTCAAGCTTCCCAACGCCATATCATTTGCTGCATCCGGACATGTGATTAAAAAATTAGCTCAAAAATACAAACTCGGTGGTACTTGTATTGTTTTTGGAATTACTTTTTAACAGTTGCAAATTAGAAAAAACTTTTAACATGAAAATGTAGCGAATTTTCATAAGGTTTCCAACAACATATCATTTGCCTCAAATGGATTAGCCATTTAGAAATGGCATCAAAAATACGAACTCGGCTGTTTGGTTCGTGAAATTTTACGATGTTCCAAATTACTCTTTATCCGCAAGGAATTAGAGGAAACTTTCAACATGTGGAAGGAGCGGTTTTGCAGCAGCTTTCCAATGACATATTATTTGGCTTATTCCGATAAACGGTTTAGAAATGCGATGGAAAATATGATTCACGTTTTCGTATGAAGAAAAAACGGTTTTCAAAACTGCTCTTAAACCGCGTAGTTTTTGCCAAAAATTTAACTTGCTAATGATACTAGTGTCCACAACTTTCGAACGGTATATCGCAACCCTATTTGGTCAATGTTGGGGGAAGTTCAACCTAGCACAGGGGGAAGTTCAGGTCGAACAACTAGGGCAGTAAAATTGCAAAAGAGGCATGTTTCATCACGACCCGAGAGGAAATCCGCCAACGAGCGAGATTCATATTTAAAACGGGCATTTAGTTGCTAGAAACGGTTTGCAGATTACACTTACATCACATAGAACACACGACTAACAAGAAAAATTCGCGTGGGAGACACGGTTGCGAAGATAGCCCGAAGGCCGGGTTCGTACAGAGAGAAGTTCAGGCGTGTAACTCAGGAAGTTCTAGTTGTGATCAGAATAGTGTTTATATATATATATATATATATATATATATATATATATATATATATATATACAAAAGCAAACTTATGAAACTTCACTATGATGGCTGCAATCATGATCGCACATTCGTGTTGGGATCTGGTCCCTCTCCTTACCTTGTTTGTATTTTCATCTTATAAATCATTTGATTGTTATTTCCTCTTGCATGTGAACTGTAGTGCACAGCACGATGCCAGATCGTGGGGCAAGGACCACCACGCATCGGGCTCGAAGGGTTCCAGGATGGAATTTGAGAAGGCGCGCGTTAGCTATTAGCCAGCTCGACCACCGTTGGCCTAATCCGCTTGAGCAGGACTGCATGCACACGTCACTTCGAGCCGGATTATATTTTCCGGTTTACAAGGCTCAATTCAAAAATCTCACCAACCAAGATAGATGGTAAGTGGTGGAATACTTTTTGTAGTTTGTAAAAGCACCTAATTAATGCTCTTGTTTTTCTCAAAAAATTATGTTTATCAATGCATTAATTGCAATGCATGCATGCATAAAGTACATGCATTGGTCAATTTTCTCTCAATACTTGCATGCAATGATTTAATGCACCTTGGAATCTGAACATGTGACGGGAAACAACCAAATTAAGCTTTATAAAATGGAAAAATTAAAATTTTGAGATAAACCCTATAAACCGGAAAGGAGGGAGTATTTTTTTGCTGTTTTTTTTTTCAGTTTCTGTACACATTTACTGCTGAACCATGGACTTCGTGCTGGCCCTTGGGCTTCCGTGCAGGGCTCCGTGCAGCGTTGGATGTGCGTGTCACGGCCTCTTTTCTGCTGTTCTTGCTTCTCCCCTATGATTTATTCGTTCGTTGTCTTGGAGAGGGAACGACAAGCTGCAGCGGCCAGATCAGTAGTAGGAGCAGCAGCTTCAACTCCAACGAAATGCTCTACATTTTTCTGCACTGATGTATTTGTTATGGTCCAACTGAATTAGTTTTGACTGAATCTTACTCTCTGCAGTCTGTGAGATTTTTTCTCCAGTTCAAACTGGGCGTCAACTGTTTGATAGAATGTCTTTGAAAAAAAAATGTTTGATGGACTGCCAGAAAAGAATGCACGACCGCGAAATACTACGGCTGCTGTTGATGGATAGAGGCTGCCTGAAATACTACGACCGCGAAAGGTAGAGCAGGTTCGGACACTACTCGCACTGAGAAAATTACTTTGTCCTGCACTCGTGGCGGGTATCCGATGTGCTGGGACGCCTACACATACGACGCGTTGAGGTTTTGTAAAGCAATCAAGCGCCATTCTTTATTTATTAAGACCCATGTACTCTAGAGTAGCGCACCAGGCCATGGCCGCCGGCGACGGCAACGACCGCGGTTACGGTCGATCAGGGATAATTAATGCGTGCATGGTCAAGTGGCTTTATTTTCTAGCGCGAGCGGTGCCCAACCGTGTACACTGAGCTAGACCCCATGCACGCGGGCGGACGGACGTGTGGACGTACTGCCACACACGCCAAACATCCATGCATGCTTCCCTAAAAAACCATCCATGCATGCAGGCGCGATTCACGGGATTGCCTGCTGGCTAGGCAACATGGTACTTACTGCATGCGTGTGGACGTTTACTTTTCGATGGATATACACAAGCCCTCGCATGCATACAACCTGTTCTTCATCAGTTTTATGAAAGTGATCGGTCAACTTACCAACACCAAGCTGCTACCTGGTGCAGTATAAGGACGCATCCTATTGGTTGCTAGCAGGTGGCACCATATATGCTATGCATGGAGTGTGCCATGCTGTGTAGCGCACGGATTGATGGATGTGAACTTGCTTTTTACAACCATCTCTTTGTCTGCCGTCCGACTACTGTAGCATAGCACCGTGAGCCAGAATCATTTCTCTCCCACCCCATCCTCCTTCTTCCCTGAGCCTAGTATTCCACCACCAGTTAATTTGTTCTCGTCTGCTGATTTCTCTAATAGAAATCGGAGGGGAAACCCTCTTTCGCTCAAAAAAAAGTATTCCACTACCACCGGCAGCTTCTTCATCCAGCCGAGCAAAGTCCACCATCGCTTCCACCACCACCGAAGGCTTCGAGGACTCCATGTTGCAAGTTTTAACACTGGGCTATCTGCTAGAAGACATGCTTGTTAGGGTAGACAATGTAAAGAGCTTTCTAGCGTTGCGTCAAAGGCGTGGGCAAGCACCGCGCTAAGGGAGGAAGTGCTTGGCAAGTTCATTGCAGTTCGAAGGTTGCATAGGGCACGGGGTTTCAATGTTGACAAAAGGTCGCATAGGGCATGGGGTGGAGGTTGGAAAAGCACACATGCGTTCACATATCACATGGAATTTCCGCTTTTTGCATTATATGCGATGTAGGAGGTGGAGGGAGAGACTGGTACTCATCTATCTTTTTGGTGAACAATACGCACAATGCACATGGTCTTTGGGAGTGGAGGCCACATCTTTACGTGTGAACGGGACCTCCCTTCGGCTGCATCGATCGATCACATTGGAACTCCGATATGCACTGCGAGAACCATCAATCCACACTCAATAGGAACCCTTTCTTAAGGAACGAGAAGCCTTTCCATATATAGTATATCCTGATCATATCGACGCCCTTTCCATGTGAGAGCAAAATCGGCCATCATTTTTCATTTTTTTACACACGGTTTTCAGGTGGGGCCACATCTTTATGGGTGAA
>NC_041393.1:772915128-772916134 GCF_002162155.2 Triticum dicoccoides
GGAACCCTTTCCATATATAGCCGGATGTGAGCATATATACGTCCCTTTCCAAATAAGAGCAATCGACCTTCGTTTTCAATTTTTCGATAGAACGTCGCATACGTCACGGGGTGTGTGTGTGTGTAGGGGGGGGGGCACACGCAAAAGCTCCGTATAATGTAGAGCGTGAGCCACCCACACATGGGACCCTCTGGTATGCACCGCGAGAACCACCCACACACGTACATTATGAACCCTTTCTAAAGGAATGGAAACCCTTTCCATATATAGTCGATCGTGAAAGAGCACCCCCCCCCTCCATTTTGTAACGAACGTTTTATGTTGCATAGTCGTAAGTAACCCCACACTTTGCTAAATTTCGGGTGTATGGGTAACTTGGGAGGAACGAGGGAGTAACTGACGTTTGTTTGCGATGCTTGTCGTCCTCGTCTACAATGTTTCCGGATGGACCAGTGTGCTTGCCGTCCTCGTCGTCTACCCATAGCCATCCCCATGAGCATATCGACGGCTCCCAGTCATCGCTTAGCATCTTTCAATTTGGTCCAAACATCGCATATTGCACATGGGGTGGCAATCCTCTTTCAGGTGAACGATAAACCAATGCCACATATCTATCCTTGGTTTCACGAACTGTTGACAAAGCACACATGCATTCACATATCACATTGAACCTCCGTTTTTTGCATTATATCCGAGTGAGAGGTGGAGTGAGAGAATAATAGATACTCAACTATATTTATTGTGAACAAAATGCATAGTGCACACGGTCATTGGGGGTGGAGGCCATGTCTTTTCGGGTGAACGAGAAACCCCATCGACCGCATGGACCGATCGTGCGGGAACCCCCGTTATGCACTTCGAGAACCACCAATCCATGTATAGTAGGAACCCTTTCTTAAGGAACGAGAACCCTTTCCATTTATAGTAGTTCTTGAGCGTATCGACACCCCTTTACATGTAAGAGCAAACAGACCGTCATTTTCATTTTTTACACACGGTTTGTTAG
>NC_041393.1:772916246-772921463 GCF_002162155.2 Triticum dicoccoides
AGACCACGGGGGAACCTCTTTTATGCATTGCAAGAACCGCCCACACACATACAATACGAACCGTTTCTTAAGGAACGGGAACCCTTTCCATAGATAGTCCGCCCACACACAGACCATGGAGCAGGAGCGGCCTAGAGTCCATCGTCTTCTCATCGGCCATGCCGGTTGGGGCTTCAATGTTAGCGAGGCGAGGCAGGCGAGAGGATGCGCCAGGAGGCTGCCGTAGGGAGTGCCACCGTTCGCGCGCGCGCCGCTGCCTGCTGTCGCCCTGCAGCCGTCCCACGCGCCGCCCGCCGTGCCTGCAGGGAGGCCGTCAGTGTTCTATATGTGGCCAAAGAGACGAGAGAGACGAGGAGAGATGCGCGCGCTTGTGGTGGGTCAGCGGAGAGAAGAAATGGAGGAGAAAGAAATGAGTGGATGGCATGTGGGTCTAGCCGAACACAAATGGACCAGGATGGCATGTGGGTCCACTTTGGTCCCAAATCCAGATCAACTTTGGTCCTGAGATGGGGTGAAATTGACACCGAGCAAAAAAAATGGACATGGGGTATGCGATTGGCCACTTTTTGTGTTCATTTGACGCAAACGAATGCCGACAGACAGGATGGGTCTTAGAGCAACTCCAACGGGGCAACCCATTTCGTCCGCGGGCGTCCGTTTGGGTCGGCGCGGACACAAAAGTCGGCCCAACGCGCCGACCCAAACGGACGCGCGTCCGCTTTTCGCCTGCGGGCGACCCATTCCCGGCCCATTTTTGAGCCGGATTTGCGTCGGCGCAGACATAAGAGGGAGGCGCACGCGCTCGACTTCTCCCCCCTGGCCCGCTGGTCGGTGACAGCCGCCACCATTTCCGTCCATTCCCCCTCCCCCAAAAAAAACCCTCCCGTCTGCGCGTGCTCCCGCCGCCCGCCATGGACGACGACCTCGACACCGCTGCCGGGCTCGCCTCCCTCGTCTCGTCCGACATGACTACCGCCCCCGCCGGCAAAGGCAAGCCTTGCGCCCCCCGCAAGACCGCTGCCGTGCCCAAACCGAAGAATATGCTGACGCCCGAACAGCGGGCAAGGGAGTCGGCGAAGAGGAAGGGCCGAAGGCACGCGACGGACACGAGGGAAGAAGCCATCGCGGCGGCCACCGTCATCGCCACCGCGCAGCAGGAGGTTACCAACGCCCGCATCGCGGCGGCAACGAGGGAGGCGTTCTATATGCTAGGGTTAAACCCTAGCCAGCACGGCCTCGTCAACGCCGCCATGGCCGCGGCCAGCACCGGCTCATCCGCATTCCCTCGGATGGTGCTGCCCGACTCGCCTCGCGCGTCGGCGACGCAGCCGATACCCGGCTTCCACGTTTACCTGCAGGCCTCCCGCTTCTCCGGGGAGTGCTTGCCCGAGGTGAGCGTGGTGGCGCCTTCCAATGGCGGCTAGCGACATCCTTTTTTGTATGTCGGCAAGTGTGTTGGCATGACCGCAGCCGTGATGGCGTGGTCGAACTCCCGCCCCTTTTTTGTGTGTTGGCATGTGTGCCGGCCGCTGGCAAGTACGTCAGTCGAACTGTGTGGTGTTTTCTGAAGCTAGCATTTGTATGCCCGCGCCGGCATGGTGCCGGCATGAACTTTCGGGCGACAACATGACCGCTGGCATGAACTATGGCCGCGGTTTTTTTTAAAAAAAAAGCGTGCGGACATGAAATGGGTCGGCGCGTTGGGCACACGGCCGATCCAAATCTCAAACGGGGCCGATGCCGAGCGGGCGGCTGATCTAAACGGACGAAAAGCGGACAAAAGCGTGTTGGAGTCGGAGTTGCTCTTAGCGTTGGAGTTGTCCTTAGGTAGTGTACGTGATGTCGGGACACGGCTGCAGGATTTCTACTATGCACAAATAGGGGCTACCATTTTGACCAGGTGAGCAGCATGGTGCGGTCAAAGGGAGTCCACCGGTAAGCAGCGCCACGCCATCTAACTAATTCTGAACACACTTGAATCCAACAAATATAACTTTTGAACATGCCATTTTTAATTGTAGGATTGCTTGATTGATATGGACACATGTTAGCACGCCTCTTCTAGCAGACCATATTTAATATAGTGCCTCTTCTCCCTGTACCACGCCGCCCTCTGCGCCTCCCTCATCTCTTCTCTGATCTCTCTCTTGTCTCTCTCTCTTATCTCTCAGTCATATCCAGGCATCCAGTATGTCTCACCGAGGCACCAAGCCACCACATGTGAACATGGCCCATGCCATCACTTCTCTCCCATCCCATTCTCTGCCATGCGAGCCACCCGAGATCTGGAGAGAGTGCACGGTCCCCTCCTCTCCTTCACCACCACCGGAGCTCTCCTGCCCCTCTTTCCTCTTCCTCCCAAATCACGCAATCCCAGCCGGCTAAAGCTCCCCTTCCCGGCCAGCCAACATCCCCTTCCTCCATAGTTCAGTTGTCTTCCCTTGCTCCTAGCCACTCATCTCCTAACAAGTTGTCCACCCCCTCCCCTCCCCAAACCCGTACACAGCGACCACGAGCCCGGCCGAGGGGATGCTAGCCCATCTTACCATGGCGTGGGTGGCTGGGCGGCCGGCTGTGGTGCGGGTCGTTCTCGAGTTGTAAGAGGAGGAGCTCCCGGACCCCCTTCTTTGTTAGCCCCTTCTCCTTCATGGCGGTCATGCACACCCATCGTGATCCGCTCGTTGTTGCCTATCCGGCTCTCCCAATGGCCCGATTGTGGTGTGACCTTTTGTTGCGCATCTCACACCTTTTGTTCAACCTACTTGCAGCAATGCAGAATTTTCTTTGCAAAACGGACTTTCTATGTTCTTTTGTGTCCAGAAATTTTTGGCGTGGCCAAGACAATGGAACCACATTCGCCTGATCCCTCCTCCCGGCCAGCGCCCTCCTCTCTCTGTACGACCATTTCCCCTTGCTCCTCGTCCCCAAAGCAGCCGTCTCCCTTCCTCCTCTTCATCGCGCGGCCGTCTCCGTGTCATCCTCTGCCTCGCGCACGTCCTCACCCACCTCTATTTTGATGACAGCTTCGAGATCCATGGAGGAGGGGTCAGGCAACAGCGACGGCGAGCCTGACTCGTCTAGCTAGCCACCCACCCCACCCTCTCAAATCTGTACATGGCGACAGCGAGCCCGACTCCAGCTCAACTGTATGCATGCATAGTCATATACAATTTCTCATCCAGTTTAAATCTTGATGTGTGCAGGTGCGAGGGAGATCGAGTCGCTAACTCGCGCTGTTGATAGGTCTTCATCCTGTTGCTCAGCTTGGTTACATTAAATTGCATGCGTCAATGCAGTGCAGGCCCTTGATGGTAGTGGAGCCAATCAAAGGGTCAAATCTGTGTTGTCATATATACGAGGGAAAGATGAGTACTCGTGTAGTATATATCGTTGGCCGTAATGAGCTTTTCTGACGGAGAAAACAATGAATAGTGTACCTGCATGGAGACTAGAGACATTATTTTCTATTTTTTTGCTTGTGGTAAGTTGGAGAATTTGTAAACATAATGGCAGTGAGTGGGCACGGAGGGGTGTTAGGGCATGATTGATATATTCAGTTCTAGCAGCTGTTACGATAATTTTATGTGATGGTGATGTGTTGGCACTACTCTACCTGGGGTGAGGAGGAGAAAAAGTGAGCAAAGAACGGAGCTGCAACTAGTTGACGATAACGATCTTGATCACAATCCATTATGTATCTTCATATTGATCTTGGATGTGCGTATGCGCCTTTTTTTGTTTTCTACTACGGTTTCCAACATTGCTTACCAGGCCCGTTCCTAGGGGTGTGCAACCTGCTCCCGCTGCTGACCGCTGTCTTGGACCTCCTGGCGCACCGGCGTATGCATACAGCAGCCTGCGTCCTAGTGATCGAGACCCAGCGATCAAGATTCACTGAGGAAAAACAAACCTAGCAATCGAGACGACACCCAGCGATCGAGGCGCCTCTTCTCCCTTGACCCCTAGCCTTCGGCCCTTGCTTTCGTTTCATCATGCGGCGGCTAGATCCTCCAGCAATCAGATCCATAAAAAGGAGGAGGGCAGGAGCAAACGGCAGCAACATGGAAGCAGGGAAGGTTCACACCATCATAATTTTGTCATGCCTGGTTGCATCTACAGCCGGTGATCCCGTGAAGCCTTGTCCCTTGAGCTTGGCTGTAGGTTCAATTTCGATCCCTTATAGTCTGGCTGAAAGTTTGTAGCTAATTTTACTAAATTCATCAATTAGGCGTCTAGCATTGCAAGATCCATTTTTATTATTTTTGAAATTGAAGCTACTGAAGTCTTATATGCGCATAGCACTTGAGAATGAAGTATTGGAGAAGATTGATTAGGAGGATATTATTCAAGATTTTATTTAAGGAACACTAAAAGAATGCTATTTAAGTGAAGATTTTACAACCAAGAATAGGTACTATTCTTGATATTTTCCATTGTTCTGTAAGATATTATGATCTCTACATTATATTATAGTTATAGTTATATAGTTTTTCTAGTGAGGTAGGGCCTATTTTATAGTTGGGAAACGTTTGGGTGCGGCACGCCGGTCACACGCGACTGGATCTGACGCATCCTTCGCTTTATATTGCGCCATGGTCGCCTTATCCCATCCCCTCCCAGCTCGTCCACTCGTTCCTTTTCCCGCACATATCGTCTCCTACCTCGCATGATGCAGCCATGGATGATTCTCTCGGCCCACCATCTCCCATGCCCATCCACCTTTACCCCACCATGGAGTGCCATGCTGCTTCCACCCTCCCCCACGCATCTCTTTCCCAGCAACCTGATGCAGCAAGGAGAGAGGGGAGGGCTGGTTAGTCGATGAATACACGCGGACACAACCTGCTTTGAGCGGCGAGGAAGGCGGCCTTTTGCTCCGTCCAGGACTGCCCTACTACAAGCACCATGCGTAGATGCTATAACCGGCGTCTCATTGTGCTACTGGGCATAGCTGGCGTCGAATTTTTGCTAAAACCACGCTAGCTTTTGCTACAATTGGCACTTCGTTTCGCTACAACGCATCACCGGCGTCGGCAGTTCAAGGACGGCGGCGCTGCTCCAGCCAGCACTTCCAATGCTACAAGCACCGCACGTGATGCTACAATCTGCATCTCATTTTGCTACAACCACGCCGGATTTCTCCTACAATGCATCGCTGCACTAGTGCAGAACCAGACAATAGCACCGGTTCGTAAGGCCCTTTAGTGCCGGTTCCAT
>NC_041393.1:772921891-772923148 GCF_002162155.2 Triticum dicoccoides
AGAATTTCTAGTAGAACCAATCATCGAGTTCAACATAATTGTCATGATATTATAAGCGTTCATATATAACACCACAAAAGCAAATCACTTAAGTTCAGAACGAAGGACACGGACATGAAAGGACAAGTACTAATTAAGGTTCTGCATCTCATTTTGCTCAGTTTTCAGGTAAGCTCTCTTTACCTCCATAGTTTCCATATCTTCGAAACCTATCTTATCCAAGATAAAAATTCTTGCATGGCATGGGATGCGCTAGTAGAATAGTGAAAATTAAAAATTATAAGTCAGGCAAATGAAGCATATATAAGTCATGCTTAATTACGAAAACAGACTTGTCGTTGTGACTTACTGTATCGAATTCGAAAGTCTCATCCAGGTTGATGCTGAATCGCCTACCATCAGCAAGGAAATTTCTGTCGTACTAGCAGCGCTCGTCTTCACAGTATGTGCACATACCGAAATTTTTTCCGTCGTCAGACGACATTTCCTATGTCCATATTAGGCGAAACATTAAACACTTACTAATTCAATTAATTCAACTACTTCTATTAATTCAACTAAGCATTTACTAAAAAGAAACTAGTTATATTAATTCAATTAGTTCAACTAAGCATTTACTAAAAATAAACTAGTTATATTAATTCAATTAGTTCAACTAAGCATTTACTAAAAATAAACTAGTTCTAATCCTCCATCTCTTTCTCAGACTTATCCCACTTAGGTGAAACATTAAACACTTATTACTATCTAACATTAATTAATATCTAGCCAATTCAAATATATATCTAACTATATTCATCTCTAACAATTGACATTACCATATATTTAACTTTTCTATCTAATTCATCTAACATTCAACATTAATCTAACATTTATATAGACTCAAAATATATAAAAACATTAAATAAACAGAAAAACTCATTAACAAATAATATTTCAATTAGATAATCAAATATCAGATACGACAATTTTCTTAGTAAAAATCTCATATACCTAAATAAACTAGTTCGACAATTTTCTTACTAAAAATAAACTAGTTATATTAATTATTCAACTAGTTCAAATCTCACATACCTAGCTAATTAATATCTAATTAAATTTTCTAAAACAGAAAACAAAAAACAGAAAATAAGTAAAAAATGTGTGTGTGTGTGTGTGTATATGTGTGTAGTGTGTGTATGTGTGTATGTGTGTGTACGCCGCCCCGTACGCCGCCGCCCCGTCGTACGAGCGGGGGCGCCGGCGTACGGGGCGAGG
>NC_041393.1:772923709-772937321 GCF_002162155.2 Triticum dicoccoides
CGGCGTTCGGGGCAGCGGCGCGAGACGACGACGACGACGGGCGGCGGCGGGGACAGCGACGACGACGACGGACGACGGGCGACGGGCGGCGACGACGGGATCGAGCGGCACGCGACGATGTCGAGAGGTTGGAGACGAAGTGGGGAGATGTAACTGAAATTTTCGTAAGTGCTATATATATAGGATGCGCCTTTAGTACCGGTTGGAGCCACCAACCGGTACTCAAGGCCAACTTTGGCCAGGCCAAGAGGTGGGAAGAGCAGGCCTTTAGTAACCAATCGGTACTAAAGGGTGATCTTTAGTACCGGTTGGAGCCACCAACCGGTACTAAAGGCCTCGCGCTGCCACCCCAAAGTTTAGTCCCACCTCGCCGGGCGAAGGGCAGCCGCACTGGTTTATAAACCCAGCCGCGGCTACCTCTTTAAACTCCTCTATATAGCAGGCTTGTGAGCCTAAATTCTGCGCGCTGCCCTGTGAGTCTGCTGGGCCTTTAAGGCCTGTAATTGCACGCCCGTGGCCTAGCAGGCCCACAGGGCAGCGCCCCAATTTTTTTATAGTTTTTTTCTTTTCTGCTTTATTTTCTTCTATTTATTTCTGCGTAGTTTTTTTGTATAGTTTTTTCTTTTCTGTTATATTTATTTTCTTCTATTTATTTCTGAGTAGTTTTTCATCTAGTTCGTCAAAATTCAATATTTTCAGAGTTCATTTTGTAGTGATTTTCAATTTCACGGTCATTTTATATAGTTTTTTTCTTTTCAGCTATAGTTTTTTTCTGCTATTTTTTCTTTTCTGCAAAACTTGATGGTCAAAGTCTGGAGTTATAACCAAAGTTTTAAAAAAAAGAAATGCCGCGTGCAATTAGTTTTTGCCATAACAGAAGAAGTCCGGAGTTGTAATAAGTTATTAAAAATAAAAAAGAGGTGCAATGCTCGTTAATTTGCTTCAAGCCTTTTGGAATAGTTTAAACTGCACTGCGCATAGCTCCGTGCAGTCTACCATATTCCTGAAGGCTTGAAGCTAAGCAACATGAGCATTGAGCCTCTTCTTCATCGTCTCTGCACTCAGAGCTTATAAACCGCTCCTAGTCCCTCTCTCTTCGCGAGGTGGGACTAAAAAACAACTTACTAAGAAACTGTAGTACTGGTTCATCCATGAACCGGTACTAATGGTGCTCGTGGGGCCCCAGCCTTACCTGACACAACCTCATTAGTACCAGTTCGTGGCACGAACCGGTGCTAAAGGTTCGCCACGAACCGGTACTAAACAGCTCCTCCCGCCTAGCAGTTGGTGCATACTGAACGCAAAAAATATAAGAGCATTTAGATCATGATCTTATATTTCTTTACAGTCTAAATTGTCAATATGATCTTATAACATCAAAAATACTTTGATCATCAATGATCTTTGTGTGTACAATCTGAATTGTCAATATGAGTCATCAACGATTTATTAACCGATGAAGACTCATATTGCGGCCACAAATTCTACACATAGAGTTCAATGAAGACCAAGTGCTTGTGATAGTTTGAGAAATAACATATTTAAGGTGGTAAAAGGCTTGTTAGGGGAGCGAGGTGGGACTAAAAACAGCTTGCCATAACCTCATTAGTACCGGTTCGTGGTACGAACCGGCACTAAATGGTGATGGTGGGGCCATAGCCTGACCGCAGGCTGACACAGCCTCTTTAGTACCGGTTCGTGGCATGAACCGGTACTAAAGGATCGCCACGAACCGGTGCTATTGATCGCCGCCACGAACCGGCACTAATGTACACATTAGTGCCGGCTGAAATTCAAACCGGCACTATTGTGCTTCACATTTGACCCTTTTTCTACTAGTGCTGGCATTGATTTTTTGTTACAACCACATCCATTTTTTGCTACAATCCGTAACTTGTTTTGCTGCCACGCATCACCGACACCGTTTTTTTGCTACAACGGTGTCGCTTTTCTGCTACAACCGGCGTTGCCATTTGCTACAATGCAGCACCAGCGGGGGAGAAAAAGCTACGACCAGCGAGTTTGTTTTTGCGGGGACCGGCGGTGATTTTTGCTGCCACCAGCGGAGTGTTTTGCTGGGACGGTGATGGCTGCTCATCTTTTTACTGGGACAGCGAATCTGCTGCTCATCATTTTGCTGGGACGGCGAAGCTGCACCGGAGACGGACAGGAGGACGACGGCAAGGGCCACGACGACGTGGTTTGATGCATAGATCACGAACGGTTGGCGAGACGGTGAGCGTGGCGACGGCCGCGAAGCTGCGGGTGATGCGTGGACGGCCATGGCGAGGCGGCGTGTCGCCGCCGACGAGGCAGCCTGCTGGGGGCAGTTTGTCTACAGCACGTCAACTATGTTTCCATCTCTCTCGATCTGACCTTAGACGAAGCGGTGAGGAAGGAAAAAGATGACGTGGGGCTCTAATCTAACGACCACAGATGGAGTAATCCAGCGGTCCTGGTACGACCGGCGCAGCGCTTCGGCGGGTCGACCGGCGCATATCACTGGCCTTTATAGTTTCGCACCGGGCCTCGAATTTCACAGGCCTCGGAAGAGAAAAGGAGAGCAAAGAACAACGGAGTGGGACGATGATCAACTAATAACTGGTTTGGTGAACCTGAATGCAGAGAGAGGATTTTCTACCATGCACGGGAGCTCCCGTGCATGCATCCATTATCTCATTGATTGTTATGTGGGACCACTGGCATGATCTATAGTATTTTCTATATTCACTAAGTTCCATTTCAAATAAAAATCATCTATGTTGAAGTAAAAGTTTCATTTATATTTTGTTTGCACAATTGTATTTTTTCTGACAAGATCTTTAAAACAAGACTAATATAGAATATATTTTTAGACAACTAACCTTCAAACTTATTGAAATATATTCAAACTAATAATGTTTCATTCTATTTTGCCAATGTGTATCAAACTTATTCTTATTAATTTTACAATGTTTCACTCTGTCTCACCATGTTTCAGAGCTTGAATTTTAAAACATGTTGAAATATATTCAAAATTGGTCTCATTTAAAGTTATCATCGTCATAAACACAAATATGCAAATGCGAAATAAATCATAATTTTGGTTTGAAAATAAAATAGATTTAACTTGGAAATAAAATGAAACTGTACGGGATGGTGGAGCCTAGCCAGTATGCTTCCGTGTGGTCAGACAACGATGTAACCAACAAACTATCAATGCATGGCATCGAATCTTCAAGCAAAATCAACGGCTCTTCCATGCACGGGACCTCCCATGCATGGAAGAATTGCTTTTCTCCCTGAATGCAAGCATGGAAGGGAATCCAAACTTGAGTTTGATAGCCCAAACTACTAGACAAAGCAAACAGCTGCTTCTGCTTCACACGTAGTACAGGCGACGAACACACTCGCGTACAGATGAAATGGTGTGGCTCTCGTACACTACAACTAACTAGTACTTCCTCCGTTCCTAAATGAGTCAATTACACCGGTGGTGCTTGAACTTGGCGTGAACGGTCACTTTGATGTTAGAATTTGCGGTATACATCGAACTGGTGTAATAACTTGGCTCCAGCGTGCAAATACGGTGCAAATCTCAGTTGTGTACGCCTGAGCCACTGACTATGCGCGCCAACATGGCATGGTCCCGCCGTCAGGATGGCAAAGAGAGGGAGTGTGGCCAGTTTTTTTTGTTAAACCCCCTCAAGTTTTTTTTCTCATGAAAAGCCTTATTGACGTTTGAAAGGTGGAATTTCAATTTTTTACGACTCTATTGCCTGTGGGTCCCGTGTGTGCATACTAAAATTAACAAGAAAAGAGGAGGCTTGGCGTCTCGAGCCGCTATACGATTCACCTATTAACAACTTCACATGGATTTTGTTTTTTGAGAAACACTTCAACATGGATAGTTAGGTTAATGTAGTCGAATAGAGGCGCTTGTGGGGCTGGAATGGACTGCCGTCAGTGCGGCCCATTTGCTCCTGTTTGTTTTATTAGATATTTGTAGGTATGAAAATTCTAATCTCATTAATAAGACTAATGTTTCAATTTTTGAGAAGTATAAATATTATTATACATACATACAAAATAAATTACTTTTCTAAAATGTTCACATATAATTTTAAAAATATACATATATATGTAAAATAATATTTGTGAAATTATAAAAATATTTGCATAATAAGAAATACAAATATTTTTAGCATTACAATTCATAAATGTTATTTTAATTCTACAAACATTTCAACAATCAAAAGTGAATATTCATAAATATTTAGTAAATGTTTATATTCATCGGTTTGAATAATTTAAATATAGCTGCAACTCTATACTTTTTTTATATTCATTAAACATTTTAAGTGACTGCATTTACTAAACAATTTATATAATACATGTCTGTTTAAGAACTTTTATGTACTAATCATCGGGTGTGTGTATAATATTTATCACACATAATTGTTTTGAACTTTATTTGTATTACGTACGTTTTACAATTATTTCAAAAAGAACTAGCGCATATTAAATGGGCCGCACTATCTGCAGCCAATTTAAGCCCCACATGCATCATCTTTATACTACTTTTCTTTTTCCAAATACCCTTGTATACTACATTAACGACTGTTATACTTGTTGAACATCCGGGAACAGATGTTGCCGTGGCTATGAGGGTGTGCGTCATAGAAGTAGTTGGCGTGTTCGAATGTAGAGGCCTAAGCTTTTTTCTTTTAGTTTTCACGTCAGCACCTGCTTGTCATATAGCAGAAAGAAAAAAACTTCTACCTTATGAACATGGTCTTTTTTGTGAGAAATAATTCTTTTTAGAGATTTTTGTTGCCAAAAAAGCAGGCTACACGCTTCAAGTCGCTGACAGCAGGCCCCATGCCATGCTGGCACATATTTCCTATCCATACGCGATTAGGACCGTATTTGCACAACCGAGCCAAATTATTGAACCAGTTCAATGTACGCCACAAGTTCTAGCACCAAAGTGATGGTTTACGCCAAGTTCAAGCACCACCACTGTAATTGACTCTTCCTAAATATAAGTCTTTAGAGACATTTCATTTTAGACTATATACGGATGTATATAAACATATTTTAGTGTAAATTCATTTATTTTGCTCCGTAATTAGTTCATATTAAAATCTCTGAAAAAACTTATATTTATAAACAGAGAAAGTTTTTTTTAAAGAAGAAAGACCCCCGGCCTCTACATGGCAATGCATGCATCCACTTTATTAATTATTCACAAAAGACCACCAGTAGACTAAAGCCATCGTCTAGGCAACATCTGTCGCTACACCTATCTAGTTGACGAAGGATGCTGATAGTCTGGGCCGAATACCAAACAGACCCCATAGCCAAAACCAAACATCTAATACCTCATACCCCAACCAAGACAAATATCGGGTATGGGCCACACACCGGTACGACGCACATTCAGAGGCCGCCGCCACCAACTGTTGGGGAACGTAGTAATTTCAAAATTTTCCTACGCACACGCAAGATCATGGTGATGATATAGCAACGAGGGGAGAGTGTTGTCTACGTACCCTCGTAGACCGAAGCGGAAGCGTTGACGTAACGTAGAGGAAGTAGTCGTACGTCCTCCGGTTCAACCGATCCAAGTACCGTTACTCCGGCACCTCCGAGTTCTTGACACGCGTACAGCTCGATGACGCACCCTCGATCTCCGATCCAGCAGAGGCGCCGAGGGGGAGTTCCGTCAGCACGACGGCGTGGTGACGATCTTGATGTTCTCCTGTTGCAGGGCTTCGCCTAAGCACCGCTACAATATGACCGAGGTGTAATATCGTGGAGGGGGGCACCGCACACGGCTAAGGAACGATCAATGATCAACTTGTGTGTTCTAGGGTGCCCCCTACCCCCGTATATAAAGGAGGGAGGGAGGAGGTGGCCGGCCCTAGGGGGGGCGCGCCATGAGGAGGGGGAAACCTACTCCAAGTAGGTTTCCCTCTCTTTTCCTTATCTTATTTGTAGGGGGAAGGAAAGAGTACTAGTATTAGGAAGTAGTACTAGTAGTAGTAATAGGAAGAGGGGGAAGGAGAAAGGAAAGGGGGGCCGGCCCCCCTCCCCAATTCGGATTGGGCTTGGGGGGGCGCGCCCCCTTCCCTTGCTCCTTCTCTCTTCCTCCTACATGGGCCCAATAAGGCCCATATACCTCCCGGGGGGGTCCAGTAACCTTCCGGGGCTCCAAACTTCTCCGGAACCTTTCCGGTGTCCAAATATATCCGTCCAATATATCAATCTTTATTTCTCGACCATTTCGAGACTCCTCGTCATGTCCGTAATCATATCCGGGACTCCGAACAACCTTCGGTACATCAAAATACATAAACTCATAATATAACTGTCATCGAAACCTTAAGCGTGCGGACCCTACGGTTCGAGAACGATGTAGACATGACTGAGACACATCTCTGGTCAATAACCAATAGCGGGACCTGGATGCCCATATTGGTTCCTACATATTCTACGAAGATCTTTATCGGTCAAACCGCATAACAACATACGTTGTTCCCTTTGTCATCGGTATGTTACTTGTCCGATATTCGATCGTCGGTATCCAATACCTAGTTCAATCTCGTTATCGACAAGTCTCTTTACTCGTTCTGTAATACTTCATCTTATAACTAACTCATTAGTTACATGCTTGCAAGGCTTAGGTGATGAGCATTGCCGAGAGGGCCCAGAGATACCTCTCCGACAATCGGAGTGACAAAACCTAATCTCGAATTATGCTAACTCAACATGTACCTTCGGAGACACCTGTAGTACTCCTTTATAATCACCCAGTTACGTTGTGACGTTTGGTAGTACCCAAAGTGTTCCTCCGGTAAACGGGAGTTACACAATTCTCATAGTTACAGGAACATGTATAAGTCATGAAGGAAGCAATAGCAGAATACTAAACGATCAAGTGCTAAGCTAACGGGATGGGTCATGTCAGTCACCTCATTCTCCTAATGATGTGATCCCATTAATCAAATGACAACACATGTCAATGGTTAGGAAACATAACCATCTTTGATTAATGAGCTAGTCAAGTAGAGGCATACTAGTGACTATATGTTTGTCTATGTATTCACACATGTATCATGTTTCCGGTTAATACAATTCTAGCATGAATAATAAACATTTATCATGATATGAGGAAATAAATAATAACTTTATTATTGCCTCTAGGGCATATTTCCTTCAGTCTCCCACTTGCACTAGAGTCAATAATCTAGATTACATAGTAATGATTCTAACACCCATGGAGTCTTGGTGCTGATCATGTTTTGCTCGTGAGAGAGGCTTAGTCAACGGGTCTGCAACATTCAGATCCGTATGTATCTTGCAAATCTCTATGTCTCCCACTTGGACTTGGTCCCGAATGGAATTGAAGCGTCTCTTGATGTGCTTGGTCCTCTTGCGAAATCTGGATTCCTTTGCCAAAGCAATTGCACCAGTATTGTCACAGAAGATCTTCATTGGTCCCGATGCACTAGGTATGACACCTAGATCGGAAATGAACTCCTTCATCCAGACTCCTTCATTTGCTGCTTCAGAAGCAGCTATGTACTCCGCTTCACATGCAGATCCTGCCACGACGCTTTGTTTAGAACTGCACCAACTTACAGCTCCATCGTTTAATAAAAACACGTATCCGGTCTGCGATTTAGAATCGTCCGGATCAGTGTCAAATCTTGCATCGACGTAACCATTTACGACTAGCTCTTTGTCACCTCCATATACGAGAAACATATCCTTAGTCCTTTTCAGGTATTTCAGGATGTTCTTGACCGCTGTCCAGTGATCCACTCCTAGATTACTTTGGTACCTACCTGCCAAGCTTATTGCTAAGCATACGTCAGGTCTGGTACACAACATTGCATACATGATAGAGACTATGGCTGAAGCATAGGGAACATCTTTCATTTTCTCTCTATCTTCTGCTGTGGTCGGGCATTGAGTTTGACTCAACTTCACACCTTGTAGCACAGGCAAGAATCCTTTCTTTGCCTGATCCATTTTGAACTTTTTCAAAATTTTGTCAAGGTATGTACTTTGTGAAAGTCCTATTAAGCGTCTTGATCTATCTCTATAGATCTTGATGCCCAATATGTAAGCAGCTTCACCGAGGTCTTTCATAGAAAAACTTTTATTCAAGTATCCCTTGATGCTATCCAGAAATTCTATATCATTTCCAATTAATAATATGTCATCAACATATAAAACTAGAAATGCTACAGAGCTCCCACTCACTTTCTTGTAAATACAGGCTTCTCAAAAAGTCTGTATAAAGCCATATGCTTTGATCACACTATCAAAACGTTTATTCCAACTCCGAGATGCTTGCACCAGTCCATAAATGGAACGTTGGAGCTTGCACACTTTGTCAGCACCTTTTGGATCAACAAAACCTTCAGGTTGCATCATATACAATTCTTCTTCTAGAAATCCATTCAAGAATGCAGTCTTGACATTCATTTGCCAAATTTCATAATCATGAAATGCAGCAATAGCCAACATGATTCGGACAGACTTAAGCATCGCTACGGGTGAGAAAGTCTCATCGTAGTCAACCCCTTGAACTTGTCGAAAAACTTTTGCAACAAGTCGAGCTTTGTAGACAGTAACATTACCATCAGCATCAGTCTTCTTCTTAAAGATCCATTTATTCTCAATGGCTTGCCGATCATCGGGCAAGTCAACCAAAGTCCATACTTTGTTTTCATACATGGATCCTATCTCAGATTTCATGGCCTCTAGCTATTTTGCGGAATCTGGGCTCATCATCGCTTCCTCATAGTTCGTAGGTTCATCATGGTCTAGTAACATGACTTCCAGAATAGGATTTCCGTACCACTCTGGTGCGGATCTTACTCTGGTAGACCTACAAGGTTCAGTAGAAACTTGATCTGAAGTTTCATGATCAATATCATTAGCTTCCTCACTAATTGGTGTAGTTGTCACAGGAACCGGTTCTTGTGATGAACTACTTTCCAATAAGGGAGTAGATACAGTTATCTCATCAAGTTCTACTTTCCTCCCACTCACTTCTTTCGAGAGAAACTCCTCTAGAAAGGATCCGATTTTAGCAACGAAAATCTTGCCTTCAGATCTGTGATAGAAGGTGTACCCAATTGTCTCCTTTGGGTATCCTATGAAGACACATTTCTCCGATTTGGGTTCGAGCTTATCTGGTTGAAGTTTCTTCACATAAGCATCGCAGCCCCAAACTTTGATAAACGACAACTTTGGTTTCTTGCCAAACCACAGTTCATAAGGCGTCGTCTCAACGGATTTTGATGGTGCCCTATTTAACGTGAATGTGGCGGTCTCTAAAGCATAACCCCAAAACGATAGCGGTAAATCGGTAAGAGACATCATAGATCGCACCATATCAAGTAAAGTACGATTACGACGTTCGGACACACCATTTCGCTGTGGTGTTCCAGGTGGCGTGAGTTGCGAAACTATTCCACATTGTTTCAAATGTAAACCAAACTCGTAACTCAAATATTCTCCTCCACGATCAGATCGTAGAAACTTTATTTTCTTGTTACGATGATTTTCTACTTCACTCTGAAATTCTTTGAACTTTTCAAATGTTTCAGACTTGTGCTTCATTAAGTAGATATACCCATATCTGCTCAAATCATCTGTGAAGGTGAGGAAATAACGATATCCGCCACGAGCCTCAACATTCATCGGACCACATACATCTGTATGTATGATTTCCAACAAATCTGTTGCTCTCTCCATAGATCCGGAGAACGGTGTTTTGGTCATCTTGCCCATGAGGCACGGTTCGCAAGTACCAAGTGATTCATAATCAAGTGATTCCAGAAGTCCATCAGTATGGAGTTTCTTCATGCGTTTTACACCGATATGACCTAAACGGCAGTGCCACAAATATGTTGCACTATCATTATCAACTCTACATCTTTTGGCTTCAACATTATGAATATGTGTATCACTACTATCGAGATTTAATAAAAATAGACCACTCTTCAAGGGTGCATGACCATAAAAGATATTACTCATATAAATAGAACAACCATTATTCTCTGATTTAAATGAATAACCGTCTCGCATCAAACAAGATCCAGATATAATGTTCATGCTCAATGCAGGCACCAAATAACAATTATTCAGGTCTAAAACTAATCCCGATGGTAGATGTAGAGGCAGCGTGCTGACCGCGATCACATCGACTTTGGAACCATTTCCCACGCGCATCGTCACCTCGTCCTTAGCTAATCTTCGCTTAATCCGTAGTCCCTGTTTCGAGTTGCAAATGTTAGCAACAGAACCAGTATCAAATACCCAGGTGCTACTGCGAGCATTAGTAAGGTACACATCAATAACATGTATATCACATATACCTTTGTTCACTTTGCCATACTTCTTATCCGCCAAATACTTGGGGCAGTTCCGCTTCCAGTGTCCAGTCTGCTTGCAGTAGAAGCACTCAGTTTCAGGCTTAGATCCAGACTTGGGTTTCTTCACTTGAGCAGCAACTTGTTTGCCGTTCTTTTTGAAGTTCCCCTTCTTCTTCCCTTTGCCCCTTTTCTTGAAACCAGTGGTCTTGTTGACCATCAACACTTGATGCTCCTTTTTGATTTCTACCTCCGCGGCTTTCAGCATCGCGAAGAGCTCGGGAATAGTCTTGTTCATCCCTTGCATATTATAGTTCATCACAAAGCTCTTGTAGCTTGGTGGCAGTGATTGGAGAATTCTGTCAATGACGCTATCATCCGGAAGATTAACTCCCAGTTGAATCAAGTGATTATTATACCCAGACATTTTGAGTATATGTTCACTGACAGAACTGTTCTCCTCCATCTTGCAGCTGTAGAACTTATTGGAGACTTCATATCTCTCAATCCGGGCATTTGCTTGAAATATTAACTTCAACTCCTGGAACATCTCATATGCCCCATGACGTTCAAAACGTCGTTGAAGACCCGGTTCTAAGCCGTAAAGCATGGCACACTGAACTATAGAGTAGTCATCAGCTTTGCTCTGCCAGACGTTCTTAACATCGTCAGTTGCATCAGCAGCAGGCCTGGCACCTAGCGGTGCTTCCAGGACGTAACTCTTCTGTGCAGCAATGAGGATAATCCTCAGGTTACGGACCCAGTCCGTGTAATTGCTACCATCATCTTTCAACTTTGCTTTCTCAAGGAACGCATTAAAATTCAACGGAACAATAGCACGAGCCATCTATCAACAAACAAACATAGACAAGCAAAATACTATCAGGTACTAAGTTCATGATAAATTTAAGTTCAATTAATCATATTACTAAAGAACTCCCACTTAGACAGACATCTCTCTAGTCATCTAAGTGATTACGTGATCCAAATCAACTAAACCATGTCCGATCATCACGTGAGATGGAGTAGTTTCAATGGTGAATATCTCTATGTTGATCATATCTACTATATGATTCACGCTCGACCTTTCAGTCCCCGTGTTCCGCGGCCATATCTGTATATGCTAGGCTCGTCAAGTATAACCTGAGTATTCCGCGTGTGCAACTGTTTTGCACCCGTTGTATTTGAACGTAGAGCCTATCACACCCGATCATCATGTGGTGTCTCAGCACGAAGAACTTTCGCAACGGTGCATACTCAGGGAGAACACTTCTTGATAATTAGTGAGAGATCATCTTAAAATGCTACCGTCAATCAAAGCAAGATAAGATGCATAAAGGATAAACATCACATGCAATCCATATAAGTGATATGATATGGCCGTCATCATCTTGTGCTTGTGATCTCCATCTTCGAAGCACCGTTGTGATCACCATCGTCACCGGCGTGACACCTTGATCTCCATCGTAGCATCGTTGTCGTTACGCCATCTATTGCTTCTACGACTATCGCTACCGCTTAGTGATAAAGTAAAGCAATTACAGGGCGTTTGCATTTCATACAATAAAGCAACAACCATATGGCTCCTGCCAGTTGCCGATAACTTCGGTTACAAAACATGATCATCTCATACAATAAAATATAGCATCATGTCTTGGCCATATCACATCACAACATGCCCTGCAAAAACAAGTTAGACGTCCTCTACTTTGTTGTTGCAAATTTTACGTGGCTGCTACGGGCTTAAGCAAGAACCAATCTCACCTACGCATCAAAACCACAACGATAGTTTGTCAAATAGACTCCGTTTTAACCTTCACAAAGGACCGGGCGTAGCCACACTCGGTTCAACTAAAGTGAGAGAGACAGACACCCGCCAGCCACCTTTAAGCACGAGTGCTCGTAACGGTGAAACCAGTCTCGCGTAAGCGTACGCGTAATGTCGGTCCGGGCCGCTTCATCTCACAATACCGCTGAACCAAAGTATGACATGCTGGTAGGCAGTATGACTTATATCGTCCACAACTTACTTGTGTTCTACTCGTGCATATAACATCAACACATAAAACCTAGGCTCGGATGCCACTGTTGGGGAACGTAGTAATTTCAAAATCTTCCTACGCACACGCAAGATCATGGTGATGATATAGCAACGAGGGGAGAGTGTTGTCTACGTACCCTCGTAGACCGAAGCGGAAGCGTTGACGTAACGTAGAGGAAGTAGTCGTACGTCCTCCGGTTCAACCGATCCAAGTACCGTTACTCCGGCACCTCCGAGTTCTTGACACGCGTACAGCTCGATGACGCACCCTCGATCTCCGATCCAGCAGAGGCGCCGAGGGGGAGTTCCGTCAGCACGACGGCGTGGTGACGATCTTGATGTTCTCCTGTTGCAGGGCTTCGCCTAAGCACCGCTACAATATGACCGAGGTGTAATATCGTGGAGGGGGGCACCACACACGGCTAAGGAACGATCAATGATCAACTTGTGTGTTCTAGGGTGCCCCCCTACCCCCGTATATAAAGGAGGGAGGGAGGAGGTGGCCGGCCCTAGGGGGGGCGCGCCATGAGGAGGGGGAAACCTACTCCAAGTAGGTTTCCCTCTCTTTTCCTTATCTTATTTGGAGGGGGAAGGAAAGAGTACTAGTATTAGGAAGTAGTACTAGTAGTAGTAATAGGAAGAGGGGGAAGGAGAAAGGAAAGGGGGGCCGGCCCCCCTCCCCAATTCGGATTGGGCTTGGGGGGGCGCGCCCCCTTCCCTTGCTCCTTCTCTCTTCCTCCTACATGGGCCCAATAAGGCCCATATACCTCCCGGGGGGGTCCAGTAACCTTCCGGGGCTCCAAACTTCTCCGGAACCTTTCCGGTGTCCAAATATATCCGTCCAATATATCAATCTTTATTTCTCGACCATTTCGAGACTCCTCGTCATGTCCGTAATCATATCCGGGACTCCGAACAACCTTCGGTACATCAAAATACATAAACTCATAATATAACTGTCATCGAAACCTTAAGCGTGCGGACCCTACGGTTCGAGAACGATGTAGACATGACTGAGACACATCTCTGGTCAATAACCAATAGCGGGACCTGGATGCCCATATTGGTTCCTACATATTCTACGAAGATCTTTATCGGTCAAACCGCATAACAACATACGTTGTTCCCTTTGTCATCGGTATGTTACTTGTCCGATATTCGATCGTCGGTATCCAATACCTAGTTCAATCTCGTTATC
>NC_041393.1:772937491-772957558 GCF_002162155.2 Triticum dicoccoides
GCTAACTCAACATGTACCTTCGGAGACACCTGTAGTACTCCTTTATAATCACCCAGTTACGTTGTGACGTTTGGTAGTACCCAAAGTGTTCCTCCGGTAAACGGGAGTTACACAATTCTCATAGTTACAGGAACATGTATAAGTCATGAAGGAAGCAATAGCAGAATACTAAACGATCAAGTGCTAAGCTAACGGGATGGGTCATGTCAATCACCTCATTCTCCTAATGATGTGATCCCATTAATCAAATGACAACACATGTCAATGGTTAGGAAACATAACCATCTTTGATTAATGAGCTAGTCAAGTAGAGGCATACTAGTGACTATATGTTTGTCTATGTATTCACACATGTATCATGTTTCCGGTTAATACAATTCTAGCATGAATAATAAACATTTATCATGATATGAGGAAATAAATAATAACTTTATTATTGCCTCTAGGGCATATTTCCTTCACCAACTGCCGCCAATCCATCTTCAGAGCTGTACTGACACATCAACTTTGCCCGGTCAAGCTGCCGTCAAACCCACCATGACGCCAGACAAACCCGGTCTAGCTGCTCGTCCATCAACACATGCTCAGCAGCAAGACGCCGCTGCTTCATGACGCTGGGAACCGCCATAGTCGATGTGTCAAAGGCAACGGCGCACCTCCTTCGCGAACACCATCTGCTGCCACTGGTCCCATCCCCTCTACACTCCCAGCCGAGTCCCAAGACCACTGACGACACCTCCAGGAAGGTCACGTCAAGCGCCGCTGCTGCCAAATCCGAAGAGAATTGTAGGTTTTCACCCGACATGAGATCGCGAAGGGTAGATTGGGCCCACAGTTGCGCCTTCAAGAAAAAAAGCGACGCCCATGGACGATATTGCCGCTGGGCCGGCCAGACCGGCCAAGGTTTCCCCCGGACCGAGGTACACCACCAGGGCTCACCGTCACCGGAGACTGCAGCCGCAAACCACCCGGACGACAAGCAAGGCAGCTGGAGAGAGGGGAACCACGTGATCTGACGCTGCGAAAACCGCCGGAGGATCATCGGCCGCCCGATCCGATCCCGGCAGCCCACTTGCCCCGCCGCGCCCAGGCGAGGAGGCCAGCCTAGGGGCCGCAACCCCGGATCAGGCAGAGCATAGTCAGGCTGCCGCCACGGCCGCCTCTTGGAGACAACCGTGGGCCAGATTGGCGCCGCCTGCTGTAGATCGGGGCCTCATCCTCGAGATCAGGGATCCCGCGCATCCCTAACCCGGAGTGAGAGGGTGATGCCTCGGCCGCCGCCATCGCACTCGCAGGCTTAGCCGGCGCCGACCACCGGCGACGGCGGAGGGGAGAGCGGGAAGGAGGAGGGGACCGGCGGCAGATGGTTGTGACCCCTCGGTTGCCCGCTCGGGGGCGACGGAGGGGGAGGCGGAGGCGGGGGAGAAACGGGGGAGTAGTTGATTGCTATATTACAACTTTTTTGAGTCTGCGGTTTTATTTCAAATTTGTCTGCTTTTTAAAAATTTCATGAGCACATGGAACTTTTTTTAATGGTTTATGCTTGCAACTAGACACACTGTGTACAATTTGGTACGTTCGGGTAGGCCGGAAGGGCAAGTTTCGAACCACTTTTGTTTTCACCTCCTCTTAATACACCCAATTTTTTCCACACCTTGACATCAACATAGCCAACATGCATGTCAAGTTTTGTTGGTTTCCGACATTTTATGCATTTTCTAGGTTTTCCCATTGGAAAAAAATCCTAAACACAGGTCGAACGTGACGCAACGTGCGTTTGGTGTTTGAATTAATTCAAATTTTATGTGGGGGCAACCTTGGGCATGCACGAACAACTGGCAAAATTTGGTGTCATTTTGTGCATGCAACCGAACACACTGCATACAATCTGGTACGTCCGGGTAGGCCAGAAGGGCAAGTCTCGAACCACTTTTCTTTTCACCTCCTCCGAATGCGCCCAATTGTTTTCCACACATTAGCATCACCATGGCCAGCATAAATGCCAAGTTTGGTTGGTTTATGACATTCTATGTTTTTTATAGGTTTTTTCGGACATGACGCAACATGTGTTCGTTGTCCGGATTAGTTCAAATTTTGCGTGGGGGACAACCTTGGGATTGCCCAACCGAATTTTATGTCATATCATACTTGCAACCAAACACACCGTGTACAACCTGGTACGTTCGGGTAGGCCAGAAGGGCAAGTCTCGGACCACTTTTTTTCCACCTCCTCGGAACGCACCCAAAAATTTCCACACATTGGCATTACCATGGACAACATCCGTGCCATGTTTCGTTGGTTTTAGACATTCTATGCTTTTTCTAGGGGTTTTCCCAGTGAAAACCCCTAAAAGACAAGTCGGACGTGACGTAACGTGTGTTCGATGTCCGAATTCGTTCTAATTTTGCATGGGGGGGCATCCTTGGGCATGCCCAACCGCTGGCGAAATTTGGTGTCATATCATGCACAGTGTACAACCTGGTACGTTCGGGTAGGTCGGAAGGGAAAGTCTTGCATCATATTTTTTTCACCTACTCCGAACACACCCATTTATTCTATTTTTTATTTTATTTTATTTTTTATTTATTGTTTCTCCTTTTCCTTTCCCTTTTCCTTTTTCTTTTTTTTCACATTTTATATATTTTTCACAAAATTTGTTCACGAAGTCAATAAAGTTCTCGTTGAAAAAGATTTAGAAAATTAGTTTATTTTTATCATGTTTGAGAAAACATGTTTCTTGATAACATGCGTGTGTGCATGCGTATACATGTAGGCATGGTAAACGAATGCAGGTTTTCTTCCATTGATACAGTAGTTGACCCTTATACATTTCCTGCTTTTAAATATCGCGAGAGGCAGCGTAGTCGGATGGCAAGTAGTGTAATGAGGATGGTGAGGTTACAAAATTTGTTTCCAAATTCCAAAAACATTCTTGATTTCAACAGTTGTTCGGAAATTAATAAATGTTTGGGGATTTAAAACAAATGTCCGCACTTTGAAACAATTGTTAGTAATTTTGAAAAATCTTCGTGTTTTTAGTTTAGTTCCTGTCTTTCAAAAATGTTCTCCTTTTGATTGCTTTGTCCTTTGTAAAACAAATATTTGAGAGTCCCAAAACCCGCGTTTTCACAAAATGTTTTAGGTTTTTTTAAACACAAATTTGAAAATGTTCGTATCTCCCAAAAAATTGTTTGCAATTCGAAAAAATGTTATCATTTTTCGTTTTGTTCCTTTTATGATTCCCAAAAAAATATTCACGTTTTCACAAAATGTTCTAGTTCTTTTTAAAATATCACAAATTTTTAAATGACCGTGTTTCTAAAAATATTTACCTTTTCCAATTAGAATATGAGGTCCGATTCTTTTTAAATGTCGCGGCTTTTGGTTCATATAGACTGGGTTACCTTTTTGGACATGAAATCTCAGTTGGTATAGTGGCTAATGTTATGGTTGACTGGTGCGACCTATTGCACACTTTGGTTTATCTTAATTTCGCGAATTCTTGTTTTAAATTTTTGCCGTGATCTTTAGTTTCTTAATGATTCGAGGTGGAACTCTAACATAGCATATTCGTTGTCATAGTGGTTAGCTCGTCGTCCACATATACTGGTAGATGCAGGTTCGATTCCTTGCCTCTACGTATGCAGGCGTACTTTGAAGAAAAGACCATCACACCCTTTATTATAAAGGGGTATGGAGTAATCTCAACCGTCGATGTGTCTAGGGGGTGTACCGAAGAGAGGTGAAAACAATAAACTCTAATGTCCTAGCCGCACTTGTCCGATCCTGAATTTCATCCTTGCGTAATCGATTCCCTGGCATGCCGCCGTTGCCGCCACCATGTACTCCATTTTGTACGAAGAAGTAGCAACAACCTTCTATTTATACGATTGCCAGCTGACTGGACTGTCTTCGAGGAAGAACAACACACTAGATGTGTGCTAATCATGTAGTCCACGTCGCCACAATGGTCGGAGTCATTGCAGCCGACGAAGGTTTCTTCGTCACCACCACAATACAGGCATCCGTGCATTAGTGTGTCGGCGATGTAGCGGAACAAGTGTTTCACTCATGTGAGGTGATCGCTGGTCGAAGCCTCCATGGATCGACTCAAGAACTCGAAGGTGAACGAGATGTCTGGTTGTGTGTGCGCAGCGTATCTGAGGCTGCCGATGACGCTGTGTTAGAATGTTGCGTCTTCAGGCTTCTCCGTGCTCTCCTTGCTGAGTTTGTACCGAGACTCCATTGGCGTGTGTGCATGGCATCAGTGGCGGATCTAGGATTTGAAGTTACCCGGGGCGGACTTTTAAAGGTAAAAAATGATGCCACAATGTAATCATTAACGCAAGTAATTTGCCAAGTAGTAGTATGCATTCAGCCAAGACAATAAATACTGTTATTTTCTGAAAGCAGTTTCAAATTCAAGAACTAGGTACAAGTGAAAATTTATATAAAGTCTAGCATAGACAACACTTGTTCACACAAAATATAAGACAAGTATTTACCACTAATTAAGTTCTAGTTATATGTGGAGGATTTGGTAGATGGCCACTAGTGTTCCGTATGCCATGGAAATGCTCAACAATTTTCTGGTCTTCAATCCCAACAATTCTCTCTTTAGTATCCAATCTTCAGGAATTAGGCCAATGTGAGAAGAATCTAAAACCTAGGACGAAAGAAGAGAAGATCGGGGGAGAGACGAAGAACCTGATCTTGTTTGCTCGCTTGTAATTTTGAGCTGGGCACGTGGGGTCGACGGTGGCGATATATCTCCCGTGTGTACGGCGCACTGAGCAGCACGAACAGAGGGACACCCGTCTCCATCGAGCGCCATCGGCGAGGCGGCGTGCGGGGAGGCATGATCGCGATGCCGTGATCGTGGTGGATAGCAAATCGTAGGAGTTGGGAACAATAATAACGGGATCTTATTCAGTTGGGCCTTTATTTGCTCCCTGGCCCATCTAACGAATCGTTTTCTTCTCTGCCCCATCTTCCTGCTCGAGTCGACCTCCCAGACCACGACCGAACCTCTTGACTCTTGCTCGCATGGTGCTTACCCTAGGTACGAAAAATTTACCCGGGGCGGCCACCCCTACACGACCCCATGCTGGCGCCGCCCCTGCATGGCATTGCAGTTTGCCATCCTGCTCTCACGAGCAGCTTGCCAACGTGGGCCGCCTGAGTGATCGTCGTGCTCCCAAGCTCCTGGTTCACTTCCACTCTGAAGTAGTATCGTAGCATCCTGAAGTTACTCATACTGAAGAGTTCTTTTATTTCCTCTTGAGTTCGAAGCGGAGCACCTCGTCATGCTTGACACCGGTGATGACGAGATCGTCAATGGACACGCCCAACGATGAGCAGTGAGTTCCCAGTCCCACGCGCATACACGCTGTGCTAGGAGGAGCTACGGGTAAAATCGAGCGGCGTGAATCTTGCGTCCAGCTTGACGTTCCATGCCCTTTGTGTTTACCGGAGTCCGTACATAGCTTTATGTAGCATGTACAATTTGTGCTCGTGCGTGTAGGCATGAAGCATGGCGGCTAGGAGACTTAGCCATCCTCCTCGAGGTCACCGCTAATGAACGCTGAATTGACATCCATATAGTGAACCTCCCAGTCTTGGTGTGCCGCTAGGGCAAGTATATAGTCCCATGGACTCGAGGCTTGTCATGAGTGCGAAGACTTCCTCGAAGTGCACCATGACACGTTTTGCACATATCCTTTTGTAGTGAGTCGGGCCTTGTGTTTCACGATGGCATGACGCTTGTCCTTCTTCGCCTTAAACACCCACATGAGCCCAATGCCTCGATGTTCTGCAGGGAGTGTGGTGAGTGTACAAGTGGCATTGTTCTCAATTGACCATAACTCATCTAGAATCGTGTGATGCCAACTGTCCTCGAGCTCCGCCTCGGCAAGCATGGTCTGCTCGTCATTGGCTTTCAGATGCAATACCTCATCGTCGTCGAGGCTCTCCGCCAATTGTGGCAGCTAAGCGAGAAGGTCACCGATATGCCAGAACCGGTGTGGGCGCCAGTGCTTCGTCGGCATCGGATAGGTCCATCAGTCAGTCGAGTTAAGAATTGGACTGGCACTACCGTGTTTGTGGTGACTAGGGCCCTGAGCACGAGATCATTTAGCTCATTGTCATTCTACTCAGGGTTGCCGATGTGCTCTGCATTGGTCCCCAAGCATCAATACTTGTGCACACCGTACATTGCAAAGTGAAGGAGCTGTTCGTTGGTGCCACTCCTAATGCCTCCCGGCTACAATGTGCCTCTTCGTCGAAGAAAATGTCGCAGGAGATGTGCACACACTTTGAGACGGTGTCACATCCATAGTTTTTGAATTTGAATGTTGATAATTGAAAATTAGAGGAAATTAAATTTCCTAAACTGCATGTGTTTTGCTGCTTTTAGCTTCATAATGATAGGAGTTGTCTGTTTTGTGGCCGAAATAAAACTTTGGGAGTTAAATAGAACCCTAAAAGGGAAAGTTAAGGAAATAAATAAAATTCCCAAATGAGTTCCCAAACCTAATAATTGGAATGTGCATAAAGTCAAAATCAATGGAACTCAAATTATAAAAAGAAACCCAGCGACACCTCCACCGCCGCCGTGCACAGACGCATCTCACATACATCATCTGCGCCTCCAATGTACCCCGAAGCGTCGAGTTCGTTGCAGACCGTAGCTCGCAGCCGCCCGATTACAATATCCAACGAAACATGGGCATATAGTACACTGGGGGTGGCTTCTCGAAGGGGAGCCCGGGAGCAGACCTGCTATAGAGTCCAGGAGTCCCACCATGAATCTGGCAACAGGCAGGAAACACGAAGCCCGGAAAAGCACTCAGGAGATCATCTTGACCTCCAAGTTAAGAGTGCGGTAGCCAGATTGCATCTACCCCCTATAAAACACTAGCCCCCATCATCTATATAAGGTGGAGGCTAGGGCTCTCATTCCCATCTACACCCGTGGAGATAAATTCTCGGTAGAGAATACATCTGCTCTGTTATAATACCTCGCATGAGGTACCGCACAATGAATAAAAACATAAAGCATGCTGTAGAGTGTTACCCTTCCTGAGTGGTTGTTTGGATAGAGAATATTAGCGCCGAGTTTTAGGAAAGCAGGTTTTAAGCAGATTTTTTGGTAAACCGGTATTAATTATTTTTCGGTGCATAATCAATTTAAGCAAATCTTTGTTTGGGTTATGGAAGGTGTGAAACCAGCGTACGCATATCCTTGTTTGGAGCCTGGTTCGCCTTTGACTATTCCCTCGCCTCTAGAAAAAAATATATCCGTTCTCCCACCCATGAGCTCGTGGCCTTCCCAAAGCGCTCGTCACTTTCCCCAATTTGGCCGGACGGCAGCCTCCAAATCTCCGATTCGTCGTCGCCTTTGCCTCCGGCCAACACCACCACTTCTCGGCGGCTCGCCCTCTCCGTGTCCAGTTAATCACTGCTCGTTCCCAACTCGTAGAAGCCACAGCTCGCCTCCCCTCTGCCATGGATGACATGGCGCACGCGCGACGCCGGCGGTCGATTTCCCTCGATGCCTAGGTTGCCGCCTCTATCTCCACTTCGTCCGCTCCTGCATAGGCTTTGTACGGCTTTGGTAGTCAGCCTGCCGGAGCCCAAAATAAGGACAGGGACATCGGTCTCGCCTGCGTCGTCGTCAAGCGCAAGCTCCTGGTGGATGCTCTGCGCCATCCTTGGTGCCTTCGTCCTCATCGATGTCTCTACCATCATCAGCCTACTCCATGGCCTGCCATCAGACAAGTACATCCACGCCCTCAAGAAGCTGCTCCAATTCTTCAACCGCAGAAATGTGAGTACTACTTCACTTCACAGAGCCAAAAAGGTACCTGCTTGCCTATGAAAGATCTATTATCTTGGCATGTTCAGGTTCATATAGGCTAGCCGATTGATCTCACCAGAATTTATGTGCACAGAGTAGCTATTTAGTTCAGACTTACAAGTTCATTTTTCAGATTGTTACTACCTTACAAGGTTAGTAGCTTAGTCCTGTCTATTTAGTTCATCCATCTCACAAACTACAAAAGGCATAGAGAGCTTTTACTGACTGCTTCATTAGGTGAAAAGCGTGGCAAGAAATATTATTCAGCAGTGCGATCATCTCTAGCTGTAGAGATAGAGAGAGTGTGCTTGAATCTAAAGAGAATAGAAAGTTCCTGGACCTACCAAGGAATGAAAAGATATAATGATAAATATGCCGTGTATATGAAATAAAGATCAAAATAAATATTGCAGTTCTTAATCATCATCTTCTTCTTCCTGTGTGGTACGCCGTTGATGATAAGCCCACAACTGTTGAGCGATGCCTGCACGTAATCGCTCACCAGCAACTCGATCATCTTCTTGTACATTTGCTTGCCCTCGAACTTGTTGGTCACCTGTGTCAACATTTCCTTCTGTTCCCTCTTGTTCATAAAGCTGAAACAACTCATCATCCCTATCAACGTTCCTTATGAAGTTATGGATGATGCAACAAGCCATAACAATTTGGACCTGTTTTTTGTAAGGATAAGGGATTCCTCCATTCCTTGTTAATATTGGAAATCGAGTTTTTAGAACACCAAAAGTGCGTTCTACAACATTCCGTAGTTGTGCATGTAGATGGTTGAACAGATCCTTCTCACTACTATACCGACGATTAGTTCCACGAAAAGAACCAATGTGATAGCGATCTCCACGGTAGGGGGCAATAAATCTTGGAGTATTTGCGTAGCCCGAGTCAACGAGATAAAATTGACCTACATGTAAAGTTTGATATCACACTCAAATTTCTATCATATAATCATATGTTTGAGACAATGAAGATAATTTTTACTTGCATGCATGTAAAATTCATGTATTTAATTTTTTACCTTCTGGAACAACAAAGCCACCATCTGTAACAGCCCACCGTAAAACAGCCTGATCCGATGCAGAACCTTCCCATCCAGCAGCCACATATAAAAATGTCATGTCAAATGACACTACTGCCATTACATTTTGAGAGGGATAACCATGCCTGCTTCTTTATGGAGTTTGCTTATCAAGCTTGATTTTTGCATTAATATGTGTCCCATCAATTGCTCCTATGCAGTTCTGTTGGTAAAATTGTAAATTAGAATGTAAGGTTTAAACTTTGATGCAAGTCATATGAAAAAGGAACATGTTCTTGAGATACGATATATACCTTGAAGTATGGGTAGTACCTTTCGTCGCCCAATATTTTTGTTGGAACTTCATTAGCCGGATCAATTATGCAAGCATCACGCAAACCATTTATGGCTTTTAAAACTCTCTTGAAGTGTCGAATAATTGTTTCCCCTGAATGTTGAAATCTATCCTAGAGAACACGATTCCTAACATTGTGCCCAATTGTATGTAGAAATATCACTAGTTGTTCATTCACATCCATCCGCTTTGTATCCTTAAGTAAATTCCTCTCGCACAATGCATCTCGCAGTAAGCAGAAGGTGTGCTTATCAACGCGAAGTTGTTCATAAAATCTAACTGGATGCCCTTCTAACCACTCTTTAGTTTTCTGAGCACCAGTTAATTTGGAAGTATTACGTGGTGTTTTGAATAGTCTTCCGAACATCACATATTGAAAAAGTGACACTACAGAAATATTATGAATAACCATCTGCTCAGAATCAGAATATTCTTCATTTGCCATATCTTCCATCACTGTCCTTTAGCTGATAGATACACTGTCCTTCAAGTTCTAGGATTTCACGCCATGCTTTTTTTGTGTATCCTGTTCCTTCCTTCCCTCCATTTATAGTTTGATCTTTTAGTATGTTCAGCAATATTTTGTCCTCTGAAGATTTCCATGTGTGGCGCTTTGTGACCTGCTTATCGGTCTTTTCCTTCTTAATACTTTTGATTTGGTCATCCATATTTCCTAAAGGGAAATAAAGCAATAAAATGATTACTAGTTAAATCATGTAGGTTACGCGAATACTGCAATCTTTGTTACCTTTGGCACTAATTATGATCTAAGGAAATTATCATGAAGGGCATTGCATCTACAAGGATGGCCTATACTGTAGTAAAAACAACAACCTGCCAATTTATATATGTGTCTAATCTATAGGAATAATTGGCTATTCATAACTCAAGTAAACACACAGATGGTACAGATTTGCAATTTCAGTTTCGTAGTTGCACTCATGTACTTAAAGCCTGAACCTTCTCGCTACAAATTTCAGTATGTTGATCAGTTCATGATTATGGAAGTTACCTGTAGGATGACGAATCTGCAAATTGAATGCTGCTGATGAAAACAAGTTCAGCAAGAGATCCCTTGTCTTCCCAGCAGCGGCCAACTGCCAGTAATCGGTGTTCCCAGCCTAGCGCCGGCGGCCAGGGAATCGGTGATCACAACAGGTGTTAGCAGCTAGCCATTGAACTAGGTTTCCAGATCTGTTTTGCCGAGGTTTGTTCTACCACCGTCCAGTTTATATAGAAGCGATGGAAAAAATGGCGCGTGGAAGTGGCTGCGGGAGGGAAGAAATGGCGCCAATAAGTTTGTTGAGGGAGGAGTGGAGAGAAAAAAGTGTGTTACCGAGAGTTTTCTGTAATCTTGTTTTCTCAAAAACGAGTATTCGTCGTTTTTGATAAAACGCAGTTTCCTGGCTTTGTGGAAACAGAATTTTAGATATCCACGCTTTTGTTGAAGGCCCCAAACATGGTTTTAGTTTGTTGGGCGGTTATATGAGCTCACGGAAAACTAGTTTGGCTAATCCAACGTATCCAAACAAGGCTTGAAGGACAAAACCTCGGTAAAACACGTGTGCTAATTCTGATCTGGTACTTTTGTCCATGTTCTCCACCCTACCAAGGGTACTGACGATTTTACGTACCGTCAGTTGGCGCGCTAGGTACAGGCTGCGTTGGTCGGAGAACGAGAGTGAAAGGCACGTCCATAAGGTTCAGCATGATGTATATGATGAGGACCCCTGGCGTCCAAGAAAGTTCCAACAAGCCAAATGGCCTCAAGCCTTGGGTTACTTGGATCACGTGTCTGAATTGTTGCAGCTGATCTTGGCATGAGACTTTTGACAGGACTCATCCCTGTCCACCAGCACAACCACTTGGCAAAGATAAAAAAATGCTGGGTGTCCCTCGAGGTGCAAAACAAGTTAATCAACTATCACACTGTCATCTCCCCACTCAGTAAGGACAACCAACACTAACTTCTACACAAATCGAATGAATTATGCCTGGACACAATGTCATGTATAAACATGCATATAGGAATAGGACTAACCTACTACAAGCTTACAACCCAATGAATGTTTGCGAATTCTTCAGGTTACAGCAAGCAACTGAAGGATAGTAGAAATCACAAATAGTCTGCAGTCTCCATGCAGCTACATCACTAATTATTCTATCAACCGCATCAAAGTTTGGTAGCAATGATATAAAATACACACCACTTGTCCTTGCCAAAGATTTGGAGAGAAAAAAATGTAAGAAACAAACTGTCGATCCAGCATCGCTTGTGCCTCCAACAGCTACAATACTTGTCTTTGCAAGATATGCAACAAGATAGATGTTGGCCTTTGGTTGGCTCCATTGCAATCAAGGGCCTGCACTGCTTTCACGCATGCAATCTGATGTAACCAAGCTGTGCAGCATGATGATAGAGATCCATGTTCTAAATCTAAAGGGCCTGCTGGCTAGTTTAATTCCCTTCCACCTGCTCACATCAAGAATTAAAGTACATAAGATACCATATACCATTATGCATTCATACAATTAAGCTATACAATATATAGCTATCATCGAGTATACAGTAGTGCAGAGATGGTAAATTATTTGTCCAAATCATCCATGCTATCAGATGAATGAACAACCAAATCAATAATTACATAACAGCGCGCCAGTCAATCAATAGGTAATACCAACACAAAACTAATAGTTTTATCGATCAGCTCACTTTCTTTCAAAGTATTTTCACACATTAGCGAGGGATTAAACAATTTCTAAATAACAACATTAGAGATACTGGATAGAAGAATAAAACTAGCTCCGAGGTTTCAAACATGCCTAATGAGTTAAACATTTGACATCTGATTTTCCAGTTACTCATTTAGCATTTTATATGAATGATAACATATATTAAACAATACTGTCGCTATGATCAATATCTATCTAGCAAAGGTATTCGAGAATCCACAAACAAAATATAGAAATATTAGATCACTCCTACAATATGAGGACTAGGAATGAACTATCACCTAGTGCATAGAAACTCCTGAAAGAATGACAGTAAGTAATAGTATTACGGGCTTCGCAAAGCTTCCTAGATTGCATAGACTCTAGTTCAACCAAATAGACACCCCCGTTCATATATAAAAATATCCCATCGGTATCCTCAACATATCCTAGTATAAATTTCAGCCAAGTGTTCTGTCCCTTGACCCGAGGAGGGATCCCAAGAATGTTATGCATCTCAATGGTATTCCACAACATCCATGTGGATACACCATGGCAATTCACATTCCTCTGCCACATTTGAATGTTGTTGTAATGGTGAGACATCACGGCAAGACCAACTGCACCATCCTCTGCCTGGATGATCTGATGGTTGCCTGAATGATACATATGAGGAGGCCCCTCGAGCACATCAAGGATTTGCCTTTCCAAATCAAACCAAAGTATACCCTTCATCACATACTTAAACGACCAGTAAAGTACATTACCAACAAGGGTGCTAAAATAATCGTCAAAACAACCATGATATGGAACCTCTGTAGAGATGAGATCGGCCCATGTGTCGGTCTCAGAGGAATAAACAGAGGTGAGAGGTCGACCATTCTTCGCACACACAAGCAGCAAGACCACCTTAAAGGGGGTGGGGTGGCAATTGCCATGCACATGGCCCCGTTCGCGGGAAGCACATAGCACCGCCCCATTGATGTAACGCCCCTTGAACTCGGGTGGAATTAGTCATGTTTACCTTCAAGACATCATCCAAATGAAGAGAGTTGAAAAGATTCAAGGTTGATCAAGACTAAGTCAAGAGTGAATCAAGTTGATCAACTCACAAAGCGTAGAAGATGTACCGAGAGGGATCAAGTGATCCCATGGTATGGTAAGCATTGTCAAATACGCTCTGTGTACTAACCCATGGTCTTCGTGAGAGTTCTTTGTGGGGTTAGGATGCGGTGTGCAAGTTCAAGTGATGCATCACGAAGAAATCAAGTGCTTGAAGCTTGCCGCCCATTGTGGTGACAATGGACTTGTGAAGATGAGCCGAAGAGTGGCTCACCCATAGTGGACTATGGGGGAGCAATCATGTAGTCTTCATCGAGCCAACGCAATCAAGAAAAGTGGTCCAACTTGAGGGAGTCAAGATCGTCATCATCTAGCTCAATTGGACCATGTGCAAGGCAAAGGTTTTCCCTTGATAAGTTTTCTATTTTACCGGTCTCATGGTGGTAGTTGGGAGACCGGGTTATAGGATCGTTTGCCGTACTATCAAGGGGGGCTCTCAAGTTGGTAGCTTGATCGTATCGTTAGTAGAGAGCTCAAACCATTGCATCCTTGCATCTTGTTTCTTGGTTCTTGTTTGGTTCTCTTTGTGAGTCTTAGAGCTTATGGTCATCTTGATGACAAGCTTGAGTTCATCGAAAACGGAGTTCGCATGCATTTTCTATGATGTTTTCGGTGTTGGAGGTTTTACCGGTCTTATCCGAGGAAGGGTTCTCACCATTTTCTTATGGGACTTTTCTAATTTTCTTCTTATTGATATTTCTTTCAATATTGTATTAGCCCTTGTTGCTAGCTTTCCAACAAACTTGGTTTCATCAAATTCGGAGTCTATTTGCAAATGTTGTGGCAGTTTTGGTGTTCTGAAAAGGCTGCAGCGGTACTACCGCGAATTGGAGCGGATGTAATTTTTTACTACCGCTCCAGAGCGCTACTACCGCGGCTCCTACAGCGGTAGTACCACTCTGGACCAAAAAACTCGTTCCATGTCCTGCGGTGGTAGACCCGGATGTAATTTTTTAGTACCGCTCGCAAGCAGTAGTACCGCTACCCTTAGCAGTAGTACCGCTACCCCTAGCGGTAGTACCTTGAGGTCAAGCGGTACTAGCGCTCCGACGGTTCTTCTGGCCTTTTTTGCCTCCTCGCTGTTGTGTTTCGAAGGGGTAGTACCGCCCTAGCGGTAGTACCGCTCCTTGGAGCGGTAGTACCGCTCTGTGCGGGCTGTGAGCATAACGGTTGGATTTTTCCCCACCTATAAAAGGGGGTCTTCTTCCCCACTGAACCTCATCCCTTGAGCTCGTGTTCTTCCCCCATTGTTGACCTTCTTCGAGCTTGCTAACTCTCAACCCTTCCATGGATTCTTGCTAGTTTTTGAGGGAAAAGAGAGAGGAGATCTAGATCCACATTTCCACCAATCACTTTCTCCTCTATGTGAGGGGAACCCCTTGGATATAGATCCTGGAATTCTTGGTGTTCTCCTTCTTGTTCGTCCTCTCATCTTCGTCCCTAGCATTAGTTGCTTCGGTGGGATTTGAGAGAGAAGGACTTGGGCACTCCGTGTGCCCTTGCCATTGCATTTGCTGCATCGGTTTGAGTTCTCCACGTGATACGTGAAAGTTACAAGTTGACAAGCTTATTACTCTTGGGTGCTTGGTACCCTTGAGCTTGTTACTCTTGGGTGTTTGGACACCCTAGAGCTTGTTCCTCTTGGGTGCCTTGGCGCCCTAGACGGTTGGTGTTGTTCGGAGCTCAATCATTGTGGTGTAAAGCTCCGGGAAAGCGTCGGGGTCTCCAATTAGGTTGTGGAGATCGCCCCGAGCAATTTGACGGATACCGGTGACCGCCCCAAGGGTTGCCAAAGTGTACGGGTTTGGTGACCGCCCCCAAGGGTCGCCATTAGTACGGGTTCGGTGACCGCCCTCAAGGGTCCCTTAGTGGAATCATGACATCTTGCATTGTGCGAGGGCGTGAGGAGATTACGGTGGCCCTAGTGGCTTCTTGGGGAGCATTGTGCCTCCACACCGCTCCAAACGGAGATTAGCATCCGCAAGGGTGTGAACTTCGGGATACATCGTCGTCTCCGCGTGCCTAGGTTATCTCTTTTCCGAGCCCTTTACTTATTCACTTTACTTTGTGATAGCCATATTGTTCTTTGTCATATATCTTGCAATCACATAGTTGCTTATCTTGCTTAGCATAAGTTGTTGGTGCACATAGGTGAGCCTAGTTGTTTTAGGTTTTGTGCTTGACAAATTAGCCGCTAGGTTTATTCCGCATTTGTTCAAGCCTTAACCGTAATTATTTTAAAGCGCCTATTCGCCCCCCTTTAGGCGACATCCTCGATGTTTCAACACATCACGTGTACCCTCGACGCCGGGGGTGAAGCACCGCAGCTCACGTCGAAGGAGACCCGACCGACAACGCGATACGCAGGACAGTCGGCGGGCGCATTTGAGACCCAAAACCCCGCACTCCCGGGACCCCGTCAGGCAGTGCGGCGGCAATGGGTTTCCCTAGGTCAATTCGCTCGCCCCTAGAGCCTCGGGATTCGCAGCTCTCAAACTCGAGGAACAGCGAAGAACGAGAGAGAAAAATGGTAGAGAGATAAAACATAGATGAAAAAGTAGTATATTGATTTGTTCGATTGTGTGTTGTTCAATTGGCCGTCACCCCCAACATATATAAGAGGCGGCTGGACTTCCCGTACAAGTAATGGATTCATCTAAGCTTTCCTTACAAGAAAATTACATCAATTCACGTCCTACAGTTCTAATTCCAATCCAAGTCGGATTCAGCCCAAATCTGGCCCAAACTTTTGTCTTGTCCCTTGCACAGGACGTGGAATTTGCATATTACCTCTGACTGACAAGACCAAAATACAAATTTGTATGCTACGACGAGACGAACAACTCTCCTGTTGATCATTTTTCCAAATAAGGTGATCTTCAGTACTTTACGAGGTCATCTTTAACTTCTAGTCGGATTTGGTCGTGCAGTTTTCTTGGCTGTCCGAGTCTTGCAGCAACTCTGTAGGCTGTATACAATCTCAGATGGTGATCACTCCAAAAGTAACGTTGAGAGTTTCGACCATACGCACAATTTCCGTGTAGAACACTTTTCCATCCGAGGTCATCTGAACAACCTTTCGAGCACATCTCCAAATTCTGGTCGGATTGACTCTGACAGCCTCTACCCCGGCAAGGTTTCTACATGGCAAGATTTTACACCGGCAAGGTTTCACCCCGGCAAGGTTTCTACCCCGCCAAGGTTTCCACCCCGGCAAGGTTTCTACCCCGGCAAAACTCACGATGGCAAGCTTCCACGCCGGTGAGCTTTCTGCGCCGGCAAGCTTTCCACACTGGCAAGGTCTCCACCCTGGCAAGCTTTCCACGCCGGCAAGGTCTCCATCCCGGCAAGCTTTCACACCGGTAAGGCTTTATCCCGGCAAGCTTCATTCAGCCAGCAAAGGCCGAATAACTCACGCGACCCATCAGACACCACCTAGATGGATGTCTGGTCGCTCGTGTCACCTTTTCACTCAAGACCGGTCCGTGAAGTGTTGCCTCTAACTTTTTCATACGAACTCGGATTGGGACTTTTATATATCAAAATCGATCGTTTCGATGAGACGAAGAAAATTCATGTAGATCAGTTTTCCGTATGAAGCTGTCTTGGGGGCGTAATCAGCGTAATAGTATTCTGAATTCAAAAACTTACTACTTCGAACACAACTTCGGCCTTAGAGATGAGATCAGATGGTTGTGGCCCAAATAACAAAGTTTCTCCTTTTGAATATACAGAACTTTCTCACTTCGAGCACTTTTTCATTTGAGGCCATCTTAGTTGTGTTTTTTACCATGTCAAAATCTGGTGTCAACACATGCCCCCCTGTTTTTTGTCAAAGCTTGTGTGCCAAAAATTATCTTGCACATAGCTTGCTCTAAGGACGATGTCAACACTCCATCGGCCATTTTACATGTTTTAAGGATGATAAGTATATATCGGCCATGTTTGTGCTAAGGGCGATAATCATATATCGGCCATTGCCTACTTAGGCTTCTTGCCACACACTTGGGTGGTATTTCTTCAAGTACTTGCCATTGAGAGCTCGAGGTAACAGTGCCCCTTGCACGGATTCCATCAAATAAGAGTTTCCGGGAACTATTCTTGTAACCCTAAAAGGACCTTCCCATCTCGGAGGCCACTTCCCGAATTTTCTATCTCTTGAACCAATCGGTAGAATCACTTTCCAGACGAGATCGCCAACTTGAAAATTCTTCAACTTGACTTTCTTATTGTAAGCTCTTGCTACCCTCAACTTGTCTCTCTCAATGGCCTTCAGAGCAGCCAAATGTTTATCGGCAACCTCATCAATATTTTCCATCATCAAGTTATAAAAGTCTACTGCCGATAAATCATTTTGTTTGGCTATTCTCAGAGCATTCAAATTTACTTCCACCGGTAAAACAACCTCTTGACCACATGCTAGCTCATATGGAGTCACCTTCGTAGCACCATGCCTTGAGATCCTATGTGCCCACAATGCTTCAGACAACAACTCATGCCATCTCCTTGTATTATCCTCAATCTTCTTCTTGATGAGTTTGATTAAAATTTTATTGCTAGACTCATCTTGTCCATTGGCTTGGGCATAATATTGAGAGGAATTGAGAAACTTTATGTTATAAGATTCAGCAAATTCTCTGACTTGGTGTGACCTGAAAGATGAGCCTGATCTGTAGTCAACGTTTGAGGAATGCCGAATCTATGAATAATGTGCTTGGTTATGAATTTAATTACCTCCGTATGTGTACGTTCTTGAGGGGTATTGCTTCACACCATTTGGTGAAATAATCGGTTGCCACCAATACGAACCAATGCCCGCTTGAGGAAGACGAATGAATTTTTCCAATAAATTCCGAACCCCATCCTCTGAAAGGCCACAACTTGATAATGGGATGTAACATAGCAGAAGGAGCCAACTGAATATCACCAAAATTTTGAAAAGCTTCACACCCTTTGTAATATCTGAAGCAATCATTAATCATAGTCGGCCAATAAAACCCAGCACGTCGTAGCAACCATTTCATCTCTGGTGCCGACTGATGAGTACCACAAATACCCTCATGGTCCTCTCCCATAGAAACCCTCGCTTGGTCCTTGTCCAAGCACTTTAGAAGAACATCGTCAACCGTTCGGCGATAGAGACCATCATATCTCATTGTGTATTTGAAGCCATGCCGAACATCCCTGTCCACCCTTCTACTAGGATCGCACAAATAATCAATGATGGGTTTCCTCAAGTCTTTATTTTCTCCTACATTGAATATTTCATTAGTGGCCAAAACGGTGGGCTCCGGTTCAGCCTCCCCTATGTTGGCAAGACTAGACATCGGCCTTTCAGAAATATGAAACATGCCATGATCAACATGATAGCCGGATGCTTGTTGTGCCAACTCATTTGGTCTCCAATTGTCATGTCTTGATATATGAGCAATGCTAAAATAATCCAAAACAAAAATTATATCTAAACATGCTTGCAATAATCCAAAAAGTCTTGATACTTTTCTTGGAGATTTTCTAGCTAGCAACTAGTCGTCCAAGAAAAGTACCTCATAGTCATATTTATTCTGAAAGATCCAATAAGGAAAAGATATTTGTTTACCGCCATCAAACAGGCAAAAATTTAAATATCGAGGCTTTCTATATACCCGAGACAAAACCTTTTGGTCTAAATACTTACTGTAGAACAAGGTTTGCAAACGGCATCCTCAGTAAGTAGCTTGAATGGTCATGTACTACGTAAGAAATTATTCTTGACCTAGAGGTCCTCAATAACTAAAACTCCTCGGTCCTTCACTCGACAAACCATGCTCCATATGGTTAGCCTATACTTTTCTTTTCACTGTCTGCTTGCGAAAAGAATCTGGATATGAAATAATCCAGCTTTGCAACCCCCTTCTAGAAGTTGAAAATGCGAGAGCATGCAGAGAACTATGTTTGTGAGAACATAATTGATCAAAACCATTCATCCTCCAAAAGAGAGCAAATTTCCATTCCATCTTCTCAACAGTTTCTCTAATGTCTTTTTGACATGTTTCCACTCTGCATTAGTGTGAGGACCTTAATGAATCGAAATTCCCAAATATTTAATGGGCTTAAAACTCCTTTTCTTAACTGTATGTCTTCATTTATGATACATGCTTTTGTAATCATGGTGGCTTCATGCATGTATGTTTTGCCTATCAGGTTGCTGCAAATTTCTCTAAGTTAGTTACCTAGCTACGTCTTAGTTAATCTATCTATAAAAGTTCTTGAGTGGGATGAAAAACTAAATGTGTAGGGTAACACATCAGAATTATAATTTTTCATCCTACACACCAGCCCAGGGCAACTATGAAGATGCATACAAAGTTTTTGATCTGATCGTTACCGACTCATAGCGCAGCAGAAGTAGAGTTCGGGACGATCGTCCGTGCAGATCATCGCAGCTAGGAATGTACAACCTCCCAACCACAAGGATTTTCTGTCTCGGACAGTCCCTTGGATAGTCCTCCGGGAGGTCGTCTGATATCCCCTTGGACAGTCCCTTGGGCAGCCCTTTGGGAGGCCCCGAGAAATTTCTCAGACGGTCCCTCGGACATCCCTTCAGGAGGCCCTCGAATAATTTCTTGGACAGTCCCTCAGGCAGCCTTTGGGAGGCCCCTCAAATAGTCCCTCAAAAGAAGATTGAACGTATGACCTCTCTACTTGGTTGCACACAAACGGTCTCACCTATCTAGCAGGGCTTCGCCGCTCAGAGCTAATCCCTACCGGAAACTAGACATCCATTCGGTCGTACAAAACTATTTCCTGTGAGGGAGAAAGAAAGGCATATCATGCATGCCATTTGTTGAGAGAGTTTGAGTGGAGGTGGAGAAGACCACTCCTCCTCCATTTATAGTGGTGGAAGGGGTGGCGGGTGGCTGCAATTTTCAGTCCACAAAGCCCCCACCCTCCAATAACATGCACCCACCAAAGGTGGTGATTTGCCCCATGTGGGGGGGGGGCACCCA